>NW_016907952.1:280707-310777 GCF_001483705.2 Eufriesea mexicana | reverse complement strand
GCCGGCAGAGAATGTCACGGAAGTTTAGCTTCGCGCGACCTCCTACGGCTCCGTGGGATACCCGAGAGGTGTGCACCCCGAGATCCTCCGATGGACCACGACGACGACGACGACGACGACGACGACGATCGCGTCGCGATAGATAGGCGATAGAGAAGGATGGGCTTACCTGCGTGGAGATTTTCAGCCGGGGCCTCGGGGAAGTTGGCGCTTCGAGTCGCGTTGTCTACCTCGTCATTCCGCGCTGAAAACAACAGAGACGACTGAGCGTGAGCGAGAGCAGCGAGCGACAGCGTCGGAGTCGCCTGGAAACTGCGTTTCCTCGGCTTTTCCGTCAAAGTCGTTCCTCGGTATCGCGGATGACGTTTCAATTGAGAAAAATTACCGAGCGTCGCGCGCGAAACGAAAAACGCTCGTACACAAACGGACCAGCGATAATGGATCGAGGTAATAGCTGGCAGCCAGCGGACACAGCTGCGCGGTTGACTCTAGTTGACCCGTCGTTTATTAAACATCAGATACACGGATAGTCGGACATGCGTACGACACGCGTCCGATGTGTGTCCGTTCCGTTCCGCGTGTCCAGTCGAAGCGCGCGTCGAAAAGAGAAAAGCTCTAGGAGAAGCTTTCCGATCCTTGGACCTCCTTCGATCCGTGCCCTGGTGTATACGTACCCTCTCGTACCCCACAGACGCGAGCAGAGTAGACGGGTATTTCCGCGTGCGAGACGCCACATTACGCTCATTCAGCGATAAACGGAATACGCGGAAGGCTAAACGGGCTACGGGGACTGGACTGGTCTCTTGTTCCACGCGACCTTGATCGCTTAACGAACATTGCCCGTGCAGATCCGTATCTCGAGACGCGGCCGTCCACCGGCTCCATAGCCCCGCCACAGAGGGATCTAACGAAGCTCCGGACCCGATCTAGCTATTAATTAATCTCGATCGACGGTCGGTCTCGTTTGGAAATAGTCCGGTCGGAAAGTGAATTTGATCGGTATAATTTTCGGTCGGTACCGTAAATAGATTCGATAAATTGCCGCCGAGCCATCCTAGGGGACGCGATCGCCGGTCGCCGAGGATCCGAAGCGGCGATTAACGAGGATGTGGGCCCCAAGGTTCCTCCGATGAGAACCCTGCGATGGAATGCGACGAACGCGATGCCCGCACCGTTCCCTTCCGAATCCTTCGCGTATCCTCCGCCGGCTGAAATCGTCTTCGCCATTTTCTTCCCGGCCTCTTCCTATTTTACGCCCATTTTACGCGTTACCCGTGATTTTCCGGCACGAAGTAACGCTTCGAACAGGTTTTAATCGCGAAGCCAAGCGGTATGACGGAAAGGCTCGCGGCTCCGGAGAAAAACCGATTAATCGAATTAGCTGAAATTATCGTCGCCTTTTTCCAGCCGATCTTCTTTCCGCTTTACGGCCGTCCCGTTCATTTTACGATTCTACGCCATTTTCGTTCCAAGCGGTACTGGGAAAAGATTCCACGAAGGATGCTTCCGCTCGTCCTCTGGACCACGAATAAAAATCGCTGGATCGAACTAGCCGAAACCCTATTCTCGCCATTTTCTCGCTCTCCATTTTATGGTCCGTTTCACGGGGTCCTCCGCGATTTCGGCTAAGAGAGTCGGTCGTTGTTCCCACTTTCGCCATTTTCTTTCTTTCCCCCGCGATCTCTATCCTGTTTTACGACCGTTTTACCGGTCATGTATCTCGCTCTCGTTAGTTATTACGGGAAGGTAACGCCGCGGACGGGTTTTAATCGCCAAGTAAGAGCGGCGGAGCAAAAAGGCTCGTAGGACGAGCGGATACTTCCGTTCGTCCTTGAGGCGTGGAAGAAGAATCGAGCAACCGAATTAGCGACGGCGACGTCGATGCTTCTTCGTGGTTCGGAGTCCGCCCACGAGCAACGTTTTCGCTTCGCGAGCGGATTTTAAGCAGAGCGATATCGGCCGCTTTACGAGCGGTCGCCGCGCGTCGTAAAAGCTCTCTCTCGCCGCGGCCATCGCGATGCACGCTCGGGAGCCGCGAGGAACGCAAACGCGCGGCTTGATCGACCGTTAAAATTCCATGTCCGTTTCAATTTTACGGACAGTTTAGTCGCGGTCGAGGAAGCTATTCGCGCGCGATAGGATTTCGAAAAAGTGGGAATCACGCGCGTTCCTCCGGCCGACTCGAGCGCCGCCGCGAGGTCGCGGTTGGAAGGTCCGCGAGGCGAGGATTTTTCGGGGGACATTTTTCAATGGCGATCGAACGGGAAGAGGAGCTCGACGAAAGGCCCGGCGGGAAGTTGACATCGCCGGGTTCCGACCGAGGGAACCCAGGCAGCAACCGAGGATCGGAGAAAGGGAGAGAAACGCGCGCGCGCGCGAGAGAGAGAGAGAGAGAGAGAGAGAGAGAGAGAGAGAGAAGGAACGGAGGAGCCGCGAACAGGAAGAGGACAGGCTTGCCAGGAAAGGGAGCGAGCGAGAGGGAGTCGGAAGGCAGGAGGGAGGGCTGGAAGAAGTGGAAAGAGAGAAAAGAGAGCAACGAGAAATAAGAAGAGTGGTTCTCCTCTCCGGTCTAAGAGGTTGGGAGCGGGTGGCCTTGAGCAGGTCATCACCTCCGGCTGCGGTGCCGATGCTGCCCGCGCTGGACCATCTTAACTTCTTCTTCTTCTTCTACTTGCTTCTCCAGCCCTCTCCTCTCCTCCTCTAGCCACCTCTTCTTCGCCAACCTTCTTTACCCTCCTCCTTCCGCTCGTTCGCCGTTTCTCCCTCTTCTTCCACCACCTCTTTCTCGCACTCTCCTTCCCGCTTCCTCCTCGAGACACACGCTCTTTACGCTTTTCCACGAACCTCCGGTGCACGGAACAATCCGTCCGAGCTAACTCCGCGGCGGTCGAGCGGATTCGCGAGCGGACCACGTTCCTCTTGCCATGCCGGTGCACCGAGACACCGAAACAATTCCCTAACACGTGCACGCCAGTGTATATACACACCGACGACCGTCTTTCCGCGAGTTCTGGGCTCCACTGCGCGATGACGCGTCGGAATGCCGGTCTCCGGAGAGAGGAAGCGGTTACCGATCTCGAACGCGAGAATTTTCAATTGCTCCGATCGAACCTTCCGGTATCTCAGCCGCTGACTAACCTTCCCGAGTAACCTCGCGATTACGTGCTTCCCGAGAACACGCCGCGAGCCGATGGTCGCGCGAGGCCATACCGGAAGTACCGCGTCAGCTTCCTCGTTTCCTTCGTTCCTCCTACCTTCGCGGTCCCAAAAATTGGTCCAAATTATCCAACGCGACGACGACGACGCCGACGACGACTCTACAACCCTCCGACGAAACGTCGCGAATCGAGTTTGACCGAGCGAATCGTCGTGGACGAGCGTTTGAAAAATTCCATAACGCCGTGGATGCATACCTGCGCGATGTCGAGGTTTCGAAATTGGCCTCAACTTGCAAGAATCCCGCGACATCCGCGACTTTTCGTTCCGACAAACGCTATCCGAGGGTATCATCCGATTGCTTCCCTCTGCCGGTTTGACTAATTGCCAGGACCGTGGATCATCGGTGGGCAAACGCGAGGGGAATCACGCAAATCGAGTTTGACAAAGTGGATCGGGCGCACCGCCTCCGGAAGGTAATGGTCGACGCGTGGCGGTGTCAGCTCTGGCAGGCAGGACGCCGGCACGAAATGGTTCGGGTAAAAATCGAATGCAACCGGGGGACCGGCCGCCGCGAGTCGGTGCATCGAGTTAAGTGAATGAGAAAGATAAACATAATAATTACGGCAAATTGCCGGCTGCCGGTGAAAACGGCATCGCGGCGGAGCGGCGCGTTTGCGAGAGAGAGCGACTCGGCGGCCGAGTATCAACGCCCCTCTGTACGCTGCCCAATCGAATCAAAGTAGCTTAAATCGGTGTATCGCGAGACCTGGTAAGAACCTCTTAAGCAGGTTCACGTGCGGCCCCGGGGTACCGTGGCGTGCGTAGCACCTGCGACCGGCGTCGCGACTTTGAAACGGCGGGAAGACGAGTCGCGATCGGATCGAGCGCGACCAAGGGAGCGGCGGCAAACCGGAAGCGAGTCACGCGTGGGTCGATACTGTTAAACGTCATAGCGAAGCAAACACAGTCGCGATAACCAACGTCGAGAACGGGCACGAGGGCTCAGGGAAGATTAGCCGTTATCCAGCCGCGCCCGTTCCTCCCCGGTGTCGAAATTCGCGACGTAACTTTCCGGCCCGTCCCAGGCCCCGGGCCCTGTTGCTCGATCCAGACGTCGCGCGAGATTCTTTAATCGTAAACTCGTTTAGGATCGCGGACAGGAGAGCGCGAGGCGTGTGCTCGGGTACCTCGCGCGCGCACCGGGTATTCCGGTAAAAGCGTGTATTACGAGCCGACGTAATTCCCATAATGTAGCTCGCGAGGCAAGGAAGCACGGTGAGATTACCGGGCCGTAACACGGTCACGATGCAGCACGGGTATTCTTGTAATTATTAGCTCGTCATTAATTAGTACGGATTCGATTAAACCGCGAGAGCGGTAGGCCATTACCTGGGTAATTACGGAATCGTGTGATTGAAAGACGTATCAACGATTAACCCCTAACGCGGGGCCCAGGCACGCGCGTGGCGCCGCGGACGGCCGGCAAGGGAATCCAAGCACGACTCGCAATTATCGAAAGTACCGCGATCGTAATCGCGGATTACGCGACCGCGCCGTTTTACGTGTTTCGGGTCGCCTTTCGCGTTACGTCACAAAGACTATCCCGAGTTCCGCCCGATCGTTCCTCGCTGTGAAAATCGCGCAGAGATCTACGGAGCGTAACAACTCGGACAGACTTGTGGCAAAGTTGGCCTCGACCCGGTAACTTGCGTAGCTGTCGGATCGTTCCTTGGGCGCGTATACTAGAAACCAAGCTGTCCGGAACTGTGACTTTTCCAAGGATTAAAGGGAAATCTCTGGAACGCGTGCAGATACCTATTTCGGATACCTAGGGGAACGATTTAGGGACGATTTAGGGAGGATTTAGGGAGCTCCTCGACGAAGATAGGCTGGATTTAAAGAGAGAAATTATCGTGTATGTATCGTTAACGGTTCCGAAATCCACGGTCGAATCTATTCTCGCCCCGAGGTAATGGTCGGGAATTGCAGCGGCTGGAACGGGTGCGCGCGTGCACGCGATACACCCAGCCCCTGCGACCCCGGTGAAATAATAAACGCTCTCACGATCGTTCGCTCGGCTAACAGAGTGTATCTCGCGAGTTACAGCGAGCAACGAGTAGTTGGCGCCTGCCCGATAAACCAACCGACCAGGCCTGGCCTCCGATCAACACATCGCCGCGTGTCGTGCGGAAATTTAATATGTACACGAGCTCGTACGCATGCACGCCGCTACGCGGAGATGCATTCGATGAATGAACTAATTGTGCCTTCCGCGCCGCGAATTCTATCTCCTTCGCCCCCGGCGCGATTGCACCCGCGGCTCGGCCCGCCTCGCGATGGTCGTCCATTGCGAAATCGCGTTCCGGCGAAAAATCCCTCCGTCTTTGCCCGTCTCTGCGACGATATCTCGCGAACGAGGCAGAACAGCGGGGGCAGATTTTTCGCCGAGAAACGAGAGAAATCGGCGCGAGTGCCTGGACGCGATCGAGAGCGTACGCCAGATTTCTCGAAGGTCGGAACGAGACGGCAAATAGTCGGTGGCAGGTGCACCCCATCTGCAGTGTCAGCTGCCAGCGAGCGAAGCCCTTGGCACGGTCTACCCTTGAAATTCGAAAAATATCCCGTGCACGAGCGAGCGGATGAGCGATCGAGCGAACGAGCGAGCGAGCGGCAGCTGTTGCTGCGCTTTTCTGTGGGTGGCGAGTGAAAGTGCAGCTTCGAGGTCAGCGCGGGCGACAAATTGAATTTTTGTAACCACATCCGTTGGTAAATCTGCTTAACGAAAATCGGACCCCTGGAAATTCCAAGGAGGCGCGCCTCCTTCCGACTACACTCGCTCAGGGGCATCGAGCAATCGTTCGTTCCATTTTCTCTCTCGCTTGGTTGCCGGAACGAGCCATCCGGGTGGGACTGGAACGGGAAGATCGGCTCGAGCACCCAGGGCGAAGAATTTCGAGTCGCGGCGACCCGTAACAGTACGGAGGATCCCCTTTCTCGTCGCAGGCCGAGCTTTTTCCTCGATCTGCTTGCAAGCAGCACCCGGTCCGGGAGGCAATCTTTTTTTACCCGCGAAGCTGCGCACCGACCGCTTCTCTAATGTCCCACATCCTGCCGCTGAAAGCGTTCTCGCGTCGTCCAATACCGGCTCGTAATTTCGAGTCTGCTAATTACTCTTTATCCGGCCAGCTCCGAAACCGTTCTCTCCTTAACGGTCTTTTATTTAGTTTGCCTCCGCGATGACGCGATCCGTCCGTGAGTCAGACTCGAATTATTCGTCGATAGTCAATGATTCACCCGATTACGCGAAACACCAGACTCCGAGGAACGTGCTTTTGACATTCTAATTTCCCATTGCGAATATCGCCGATCATTCCTCGATCCGGCTTTTTGCCACTCTCGAGGTCAAATTGTTTCGCGATTGCGGCATGCAGGTATAAACGAATACCTGCTATTTTCTCCGTCGCGAAAAATCCGCTTCTCACGATCTCCGGAGAGCTATCTTTTTATTAGCCAGCCGATTAGAAGCGTGGGTAAACGCGTATACGTAGGACGTCGTTGTTAGCCAGTTTACCCGACCGATCCTCCAAACGAAAGCTCCGCCACGAGCTCTTGTCCGCCGCTATTAGCACCGGGGCGCGAGTTCCTAAACGCAATTCGCGCCGAGTACTTTCCACGCACCGGTTGAATAAATACCAGAGGATCGGAACGCCGAGCAAGTAAATATTTAAATACCTTTTCAGTCACGAATCGAACGGTTCCCGTCGAACATTCGCTAGCCCGTGGTTGCTCCGGGAGTATCGCGATCCCTTGGATCCAGGCGATCGTAACCACGATATTTGGCAAAGGACAGCACTGACTACTCTCTGCGACCAACACTCCGAGAACCCTGGTGTCACGTACACGCCAAGTCCAAAGTCACGGTACGACTGCGGTCCCCGTTCGAATCTCGCGAATCACGCGTGTCCTCGAGTTCTCGCGAATAATACTCGTTCGTTGTCGATACCCCTACGACTTTTTCCGTCTGTTTACAATCCGGAAGAGTATCCTAGGCTCGACAGATCGACGAAGATTCACTGGCACGGGTGTCTTGGAAGCCGACGGACGTGTGCTCGACGATCCTCGAGAGCCGAGGAAAAATGGCGAATTATCGAAAAATACCGGGCACCGGACCCGGTGAGGAATCACGAGAGGATAAAGCACGGAAACACGCGGCGAGGGTAACGCGTTGGACGCGAAAAATCGGCGAGAAATATTTTGACAAGTGGAGGCAAGGCGCGAGGCGAACCGGACGAGGGCCCACGGAACGTTTTGACTCGGAGCGTCGAGAAGAGACTGGCGAACGCCTTTCTGCCTCTGCCTGGGACATCGCTGGGCATCCCTTTCCACCAATGACGAGGCTTCCTTACTGGTCTCACGGAGAGACTGAGGTACCTTTACTCTTGATAGGTTACCTTCGAGTTAACTCGATAGGATCGTAAACGTGCGCATGCATATAAATCACTCTTTCGATCTTGAAAGTCGCAAGGATTTTTGGGCGAATCTCGGTAACGGAGTCGAACGAGATTCGCCGTGGAGAATTCAGGAAGTGCACGAGCGGCTGCGAAGCGATGCGCTATTTCCAAATGTATCCCTATGCGCTGCGTGTATTCCTTCTATATTTATGCACTTGCTCCTTTTATATTCCACACCGTGCCCGTTTTACTCTATATTTAAGCACCTATTTCGGGGAGTAACGCCGGTGAAATAAACAAACGACGAAAAATCGTTGCGCCGTGTTTTCCTTTATTCTCGTTCGGTTTTTCGATAATCGAATAACAGCCTCGAGACTCGCGATTTAATTGCAAAAGGAAAAGCAAGAAGGGAGAGAAATAAAATAGGCAGCAGTCGTGTTTAAATTTAAACAACGAGTTAAACGATGTTCGAGAGTATCGGGTGACCAATAAGATGCTAGACCGCAGGGGACGCGAAGCAGATGCGCTACGGATATCGATTCACCGCGATATATCGATCGCGCGAGACGATTATTGTCAGTCAACCGACGTGCGATATCTGACACGGGTCAGAAGTGTATCGAATCAATTTGGAGGCTGTACTCTCTGCGCGAGCAAAGAAAACCTCTTTTTCGTTTCGGTGTGTTATTGTCCACGCTCCAGCGAGAGATCGAACGTCGATAACTCATTTCGATGGCCGGGCGAGCGCGGGACACGCACAATGGCGCAGTCGAAAAAAGGTAATTCGAGTTACGCGATCCTCCGACCTTGTCTCTGTCTTTGTCCGTTGACCACGCGTCAGTCGCGCGCCGTCCTTGTCTCGCGATGGAACGCGAGTCTCCTTATCGAGAGTTCCATCTCGAACGTGTCGCGATTTTCGACGTAACGGCCGTTTAACCTTACCAAACTCGTGGAATCAGCCGCGACGCGACGTTGACGCGTCGGTTGAAGTTTCAAGGAGATTCTCCTCGTTTACAAAGTTTCCCTGGCGTGAAACGCGAATTCTCTTATCTAACGTTTCGTTAGTATACCGTACGGTCGTGTAACCTCACTAAACGCCAGCAGCGCCATCGTGTCAACATCGGAATTGACGTTTCGTATCGGTTATTCCGTTCGGATTTCTCTGTGTCGCGTCGCGAGTTTCGTGCATTGTGTTATGGTTCGCGAGGACAGTCGTTTAACCTCAAACGGCAAGGAAAGGCCCCGGCAGTTGACAGGCGTATCGAAATTTCGCAAGAATGATCCTGCTCCGGGTTTTTCTACCATGGAAATCAGCTCCCATACGAAAGACTATCGATAATGTATTATTCAACGGTTGCGATTCTCGACCACGTGAACAAGGAATTTCGAGGACCTACATGCGCAACGCTGTTACCGACCTGGCATTGCGACGCGGAATGTTTTACAGGTATGTACACATAATACCTTAACGTTGCATGCGTCTCGAGTTATAATTTCGCGTTGTCGATGCGCACGGTTCATAAATGTTTCATGACGCTAGGATTGAATAGAATCGTCTGGCAATTGCGTTTCGGAAAGTCATGGATGTATTCGCGAACATTGATTAGCATGAGGTTGGTTGTTCGAAACGAAGTGACAAAGATCGCGAATGTCTGATCGTTATTTTCTACCGTTTCGAATTATTTTTCTCTCGATAGAACAATCACGCGACGTCGGCGCAAATATTTTCGACCGCGATGACGAAATTAGTCGGTAACGGCGTAAGCGAATTTCGACTCGATCGGTAAACATCTCCGATTTCGTGTCCCGCCTTGTCATGCTACGAGTTTTCCGAGAACACCGAGGAATTCCGGGCATAAAAACAGCCTCGTTTCCGTTGCTCGCGAAGCAAGTTTGCCACGTAACTTTCATCGAAACATCTCGGGCGCAATTAACGAGCGGGAACGAGCGACCTTGTCCGGGCAAGATCTCGTCCGTGTTCGCGATTCCATCGATCGTCCCCGGGGCCACGAGGACGAGCAATCGTCTCGATTTCTTGCGTCGCGTCGTTTCCCTTGCTCGCGCGCGGATTCCTCGAACCTCGTGGCCGTCCGCTAAAAAGAATCTTCTCGATTTGGGAAGCGGATAACAGCGGCGCGTCGGGCGGCGCGGGGGGGGGGGGGGGGGGGGGGGGGACGACACAGAGCGCCCTCGGGTGGATTTGAGCGTCACTGACGAGTGTTTCGCCATAAGGCGACCGGAGTCGAGTGGCCGGTAAAAAAGAAGTTAGTCGGCCTTTGAGGGCTCGAATTTCCTCCGAGTTCGAGTGTGCCATTCGGGTTCGGTGTTGCGCCTGAAAGCGAGGTTAACTGCGAGAGACGTACACGAGCGCCACCATACCACGCAACGCTCGCTTCTTTCGTCTTAGATTTTACGGTCCAATTTGCAAGATATTTACGAACAGATGGAACCTCGCCTGGCCATTGTTTCATTCCCCGTGTTACTTTACTTATGAATAACCGCGCACCGTACAGCGAACGGTACAACGTATGGAAAGGAAACGCAAAGTGCTTATTCGTGTACCTCTCCGTCTCGCGAACGCGTCTGCGCGCAAGGTTACGACAGCAGCCGACCGCGATTGAGTTTTCACGTTATGCGGTAACACGTAACGTGTACGAATTACCGCTAGCCGGGATGCATTTGCATGCACGACGCGCCGCGTGCTCCGATATCCCTGACAATGACGAACGTGACGCAAATGACAGATGCATACTTGTAAAAGCCGACTCATTGTCACGCAACGCGTACGAGCCTTTAAATTGTATCCAGAGTTTTGTGACTATCGAACGAGGTCGTCGTCTGGGCGGCGAGGAATCAGGAACGCGTTGGTTAACGGATCGGCGAATATGAATCGACTCTTTTGGAAGTAGGTACGTTGCCAAGTACCTCGATCGAACTCTCGTACGGGGGAACTGATAGGACGAGTCGGGTGGGAGTGGAAAATACGACGAACCGAGTGCGCAGCGAATCGTTCAAAGTCAAAGTTGACCGAAAGGAAAAATGGCGGGTCGTGGCGGCGGCGGCGGCGGCGGCGACGGCGGCAGCAGCAGCTCAAAGGACAGTCACGCGCCGTTGATTAGTCGGCGCAAGAATGTTGACTGTGCAAAGTTACGCGTGGGAAACCGGAGCGAGCGCCGCTAAGCGGTCGGGAAGAAAAGCGGAGATTCGCTGATGACCGCGTCGCGCGTTATCCGTCACGAACGATCGGCGAAACGAGATTAACTGGTAAGAAAAGGCTGAAAAGGAAAGTTTCCGTGATACCGTTCCGCCCGATGTAGAACCGGGACGTTCCAGCCAGAAACCGCTGTCCACCGGTGTCCGTGGGGATTGTTTGGTGGCTAGCTGGCGAGCTAGCAGCCCGCACGGTGGTCGCGTTCTAGAAGACGGGCGCGAGAGGGAGCGCGAGAGGGAGCGCGGGCGCGACAAAAAAGAAACCGGTCGAGCTTCTTCCGTTTCGCGAACGGGGGAGCATGGTAGGGTCTCGCGAGTTCAAACTTGGCGCGAGCAGCTCTATAAATGCCGACAGAGAGAGGGGGTCGGGAGAAAGAGAGAAGCCGGACCTGCGGTATCGGCGTGGAATGCGAGAATCTGCGCGGCCTCTGCACGAATTCCCCGTGCTGCTCCCAAGGACCCGAGCAGTCCTTCCAATTAGAGGCAACGCGTCGAGTCGAACGGGATCTCCGCGATCCCATCTCGCCAGCTCCGTTTCCGAGATAACAAACAGAGCTGTTATAGGCGTGAAATAAATATCGTTCGTTCAGCGGTTTATCCGAGGTCAGATCGAACCCGCGAACAAGCGCACGATCGCGTTGCGCTCCGAGTCTCCGGTCTAAGGCCCCGCGAGTCGCCTTCGAGCGGCGTAGCATCGGGCAACTTTTTCACCGATAAAGCGTTCCGAGTCGAAGGTTATGCGACGATAACTCGTCGTCCTCGCGGACGAGGGATCGAAAGAAACCGATCTTTTCCCGGTGTCTAACTGGCATTCGAGCAATGTCGCGGCCATAAGCGGCGCAGCACATTCCGGGCCCGAGAAAAATTCCGGATTGCCCCGACAAACTCGCGGCGAAAACATTCTGGATCGCGAACGTCCTCGGCGGAGATGGGCTCGTTTTCACGACTACGTTTTAACGCCTCGAGTCCGGGGGCCGAGTTACTGCCACGTCGGCGATAAGTCAGTCGAGCCGAGTTCTCCGGTTGAAAGAGTATAACTGTAAAGGGACGTTTCCTGCCTCGTTTCCATTCCACGGAATTGCCTCGTCGGCAAACGCTCGTTTCTTCGGCCGAAAATTTACACGAGTCGCCTCGCGTAACAGGCGACCCGAGTGCACCCGAGAACGCTATACCTCCGCCAACCTACACGCATACGTATGCATAACTATGTACATACTCGATGATCCACGCGTGCATTCTCGCGGCGATTCGGACACGTGGATCGCGGCGCGATATTTCGAGATAGCGAGGAGCGCGTGGCACGGGATCAGTATGCACGCAGGAAGTTGCGCCGGACACCTGTGGCACAAGGTGTCGCTGCCGACTTATCGGTGACCGTCGTGGGGCGCTCGCGTCGATTATGCATTCGTTTGGCGACGAGCGTTTTCCACGCCCGTCCATACTAATTGCTCTCGCACCGCGTGTTTGCAAACCTCGTTGCAGATAATACCCGACGACCAAGCACGCGAGAGCTTTCGTCGCGCCAGCATCGATCCACCGTAACGCATCGCGATACCGACCTCGCTTCTATTCCATCCGATTCAATCGGATTACTCCGGCGTCGAAGCGTCGACGACGGATTTGCCCGGTGAAATCGCTGCTCCCCTCGTTACGACTCTTCGAATTCCTCGGGGCACGCGGGGCAGCCGCGTGTTTGCATGAGTTCAAGTATGACTTATCGAAGGTAATCGAATCGATGTCGGTGCTCGAGCACCTTCCGGGTTGCCGCATTGGAATGTTGTCGCTTCAATCGGACATATTGGCCGCACGTAGGCGCGGAGTAGATCCTTTCAGACGCGATTGCCTCCATTCTCTATCGGGTATAACGACGAGTGCCGCCATTTTTTATTTCATCTCTTCACCGCTGACTTTCCTCGGTCAACTTGTCAACTTTCGCAACGACGACCAGCGTTGCTTATCTGTCCGCGAGTCGTTCGAACGGATCACGATCGAAAAGGTCGCATTTCCGGGACGATGCGCGCGCCTTTTCGATCGTTCGTCACTCGAAACGCGTTTCCTTCGCTTCGCATTTGCGGCACGCACGAATCGTCCATCGCTGTCAGGAATTTACGTCGGTCGCGACCGATAACTCCGCCCGGAGGATTCTTCCAGGCGGATCGAACCGTCGTAAAATTCCGCTCGATGGAAAAACGAAGGGACACGGTCGACGACGGTTTTACGCGCTCAGCGAAGCAACGCTGGCTAAACGGTGGGATCGTAACGACCGAGGGGATCGATTAATACCGCGTAAATCGGCACGGAAAGCAACGTTTCCGCGAGTTTAGACGCCCGAGCGTACCGCGTCGGGTTTGCCGCGCAATTCATCTCGCGATTATGCGCGCCGCGGTTAAACAAGGATCCTTTCGACTAAACGGTTTTTGAAGCGACGTCCAACCGGTTCCCGCGGAGATGCCGCGGCTCGCCTATCGTCGCGACTGAGTTACTCGGCGAGCCGAAGCGATAAATAAAACCGGACGATCTAATTTCAGTTCCGTGGAAAGAGTGGACGAGGAATCCGCGAGTGGCGGCTCGGTTGCACGCGCGCATCGATCACCCTCGCTATTTGACCGTGACTTTAATAATTGCCCGCGCGGCGAACGATCTTCCGTGATGCCGCGGAGGCCTGGATGCTTCGAGACGAATCGTTCCGCGAGCGTCCGCCGCCATGCCGCTCCGAGCCTTCCACCTCGCCGATTTATCGCCGATAGTTTCTCCGAATGATCGATTCGACTAATCATCCTTCGTGACCGGTTCCCTGGAACCGAATAGGGAACGAGCAATTCCCGACGAGTTATGTTTGGGCCTTGGGTTAATGCATCGCCAACTCGAGCACACCCTGCCAGTCGATACGTTATAACCTTTTTAACTGCGATCTCCGATGACGTTTTCCATCAACGCGACCGAGTTCGCGCGCCGCCATTACGACCGCGCGAATATTAAACGCAGCGTGGAGAAAGTCCGGGGAATCGTTATTAAACGCCATCGAACCGGTCGCTGACGATCCAATCGAGTATCGGTAGCATAACGTGTCGCGCGTTTAGAATATCACCGATAGGAACGCGTAACGTCCGCCATCTTTTTCCTCTTCCGCGAGTATCGGGAGGGCGCGACGAACCACAGTCGATAAGCCATCGATTATTCGCGGAGCGCGGTCCCAAACCCCCGGGTTAGTTATCATTGGGTCAGTATACTGCACCGGAGGTACCGATGCGCGAGCGGCGACCGGGCTGCGCGGAATGCCGGACCCGAGCGATCGAGGATTCATAGGCGATGCACCGGGTACACCGGGCTCGTTGGCCAGAGTCTGTTCGATTGGGAGCGAACCAAAGTGAAAGATCTCGAAAAGGAAGGCGATTAAGGGGGAATGGGGACCTTGAGAGCGGTCAGCCACTGCGAGGCCCGAGAAACCAGACGGCGAACAGCGGAGCCGGGTATGCGCGACCGCCATATCGTTGCGACTGCTATGCCCTGACAGACCCCGGCTAGCCACCCACACTCGCAACCGTGCTCGCTGGCTGCCAACGATCCGCTGGCCGAGAGGCTAGAAGGCTCACCTGATGGAACGCGGTGACACGACCGCCTGCGCGTATCTCTTGTTCCTTTCCCGCCAACCATTTATCATCTCTCGCGATTATCCTACGCTTTACGTAACCGCGTCACTCACGTTCACTCGCCCGTAGAAACGCGCACCGTTCGACCCCGAATCCGCGCCACGCGGAACCGATCCCTCGCTCCGGCTCTTTCACCTTTGCCACTCGGTGGATTTCGAGGACCGAGGATCGAGGCTTATCCCGCGGCGCGGTTACGGGTGGTTCTGTTTAAGGAGCGGCAAGGTCGGCCAGGCGAACGAATTCGAACGGTGAAGGGAGGAATGTCAACGATTTCGCGTTTCGTTGTGCAAATATCGAAAAGTTAAGCGCGGCGATCCGGTTGAAAGTAACGTACGGTAGGTAATACGCGCGTATGCCCGGTGCGTCGTAAAATCCGACGTTTAATAGGATCCTAAAAGCCTGGTTCTTCGTTAGCTGTGCAAACTAGCTACCTGGCAAACAGCGGCGTGCCACGCCGTGCTATGCCATGCCGTGCCTTCCACTTCTCGAATTATTCTTAACGGTTTCGTTCTCACACCCACCGGCCGCGATCGAGCATCCACTTTCGAGGAGTGGTGCACGCTGATTACCGATCGAACGGAGTTTCCTCGTTTCTTTCCTATATACCTCGGGTACTCGCGGTCGTGTCGTGGTCGTTGGCTGCTCGGCCCGGTCTCGAGGATAAAGACGAAACCGCCCGGAGGCCTCAGGATACCACTTTCCCGAGAAATTTAACGAGCCACCACGGGCCCAGTCGCTTAGTCGTCCAGGGAAAAATGGCCGCTCGGCGCGCTTTTCCCCGGCGGAGCTTCAATTACAAACGATCCGTCGGAATCCATATTTAGAAGCTGCAGGCTAGCCTTTAGCTTTCCTCTTAACGTCCCTGCGCGCGCGTTAACGCGCGGCTAAAATACGAGACGCCCCGCGTGCCGGTTGCTCGCGGTTCGCGAGCCAAGGTGCGAAAACTCTCGGCTGTACATTTACTGGATCACGAGGCGCGCTGCTGCCCGTAATAATGCACCGAGTGTAAATGATCGCGCGCGTACGCCCACGGTAATCGACATCCGGTACATCCAGCCTAGCAATTACCGCGCGCGCCTTTTCCACAATAGCGACGCCGGATTAAAAGCCGCTGCCGCGATCAGGGACCAGGGAGCACGCGCTGCGAACGAGACCCGCTAATAGCCCGTTTCGCAGCAGCGCGTGTCGTAACCCCTGCTCGCGCGAAACGCGTTCATCCGGCCGGCTCGCTCGCGCGACCGTATTTTACGGCGTATTTTTAGCGGCTGTCGGAAGAGGTCGCGAGCGTCGCTGCCTTCGATTTCCCACGTGAGTCGCGATCCATCTTTGGCGGACAATGAGCAGCAGCAGCGGGCCGAGCAGGAATTCCTCGTGTCGAAGGTGCGCCCAGGCAAACACGCCTTTGTCTCTCGCTCGAGAGAGCTGCCTCCGTTTCCAATGCTCGCTCGCGTGCACGCGCGCGAAACCGGAGAACCTTAGCGGCGCGTAACGCACCGCGAGATTAATGCGTAACCTTTATGAAGCGGCTCGAGTGGATCGGTGTCCGCGTCGCGACGCGGCACGCTGCGCGAGACGGCCGCGCGCGTGGGCGTGCGTGCCGCGTGTTCTCTCCGCTCGTGCTTTACGCTTCGACGAATTCCTGCGCCGACCGCGTCGGGCTCGCGAACGGAATCGGCCAGCCCCACGCGTCGCGAGTCGTTCGAGATTCCGCGAGCGTAATCTCTCCGCTCGCGCGCGCGCGCGCGCCGCGGGAGATACGTGGCAATGGCGGAGAACGCGGATCGACGCGAAAGGCGCTAAAGGCGCTAACATTTTTGCGCAGTTGCCTCGGTTAATGGACGTAATCGGCCGATTCCACCGGGTTTAATGGACCCCCTCCGCGAGCTGCCCGCTTGATTGTTTCGCATTGACCTCGAACGCGGCTTTTAATTTGCCAAGCGCCATTCCTCCCGACGTCTGCATAGACGACCGTGGAATAACTAACGCGTCGCTTCATTTCGACTTACCATTTGCATTGCACGTGTCCTTCTTGCCCGGCGATTCCTGTCGTTCCGCTTTTCCCGCCGCGCTCACCTCCGCTTCCATCGTCTCTTTGTTCCTGCGGAGCAAACGCCATTCCGTTATTACGAATGGAATATCGATCGGGAGAACGATACTCTTGCACGAGGGTGGTTCTCCGAATAAACGCGTAATCGGATCCTCATTTTCCAAAAAATCGGGCGCCGAGAGAAAATTATCGCGAGAAAATGTGCCGAACGATTCCTCCGAGTGTATCATTAGACGCCATAACTGCGCCCCCTGGGATTTCGCCGCGTGCCTCGAGCGCGCAGCCCTCGCGAATTCCTCGGGGTCGTCCCTGGAACGTGGATCCGCTTGGATCCCGACCGATCGTTCGCCGATTGCCACGCGCGTGATCGACCCGTCCCGAAGAACCGCGCGAAATGGTAGGAAAAGGCGTGCCGAAAAACGCGGCACCGAATCGACGCTCGTGTGTGCATCGAGCTAGGTGCGGTTGGAGCGTGCTATAAATAAATACGAGTAGCGTTTTGCAAGCGCAAATCGTTGCGGGCATCTTAATCGAGGCAAACCGGAGGTACGAAAACGGAATTTGCTTACAATTAAAGAACACACCGCGCGCGAGGTTTCACGGCGTGCTACATGGTCGAGAATTAATGTACTGCGAACTGCTACCTACTTAGGCTTCCTACGTAAACACCGCGACAGATAAGATAGCCGATCGGCGAGGAACGCGTTATTCCGGCAAAATCTGCTAGATGGAACACTTTGATAGTCCGCTGCGAGCTACCGGGACCAGTTCCGCGGCAAAATCGGCTAGCAGATCTGCAGGTAGCTCGTGTTCCCTCTGTCAGGAACAGGTTTCGCAAAGTTGAACGACACGTTCGTCGTCCGGCATATTGTTCCATCCTAAAAAGTATCGCCTCGTCGGATTCCAGAGATGGTACATCGTCGACCATTCGCACGACGACAGTCACCGTCATTCGTACCCCCAGCGACAGTCGAGTTTTCTCCGCAACCAGGTCGGAAACGAGCGTAAACGACTGACAGTTTGATCGAGAAATTTGACAGAGAGACGAGTTTCTAGGGTCTCAACCGACGCGTCGAACTACGAGTACCTGACGCGACAGCTCGTTCGTCGGATGAAGCAAGGCTTAACGTGCAATCGCTCGGTTCTTTCCTAGAAGCTGTCAAAATGGGACTCACGGGTTCGTGTATTCGAGAGAGTTCGTTTCCTCTTCCTCGCCTATGGTGGCCAAGTTGCTCTGCCAATAATAATCCCCATCGTCGCTCTCTTCGCTCGTGTCGTCATCCTCGATCATCTCCTTGCTGCTCCGAGTGCGACTAGCTGTCAAATTGTGCACGCTAACGTCGTTGCACGACCGATAGGATTCCTCGCTCTCGTCGCTCTCCCGTCGTCCGAATTCGTCCTTCTTGGACACCGAGTCGCATCCCCTGGACCTTTCCAGACTGTCACTTCCAGAGGAACCTTTCTCGTCCGACTCGTCTATAGGTTCGTTGAACTTTGTCACCTGTTCGCCATCTTCGTCCGAGATGCTCGTCTCGGTCGAACTGGTCAACGCGTTTCTCATTTCAGGCTTGGGTCTCTCCTGTTGATAGGTCCCACAGGCCGAATTGACAACCTTGATCCTCTCGCTGTCAATCCTCCGTTCGCTCTCGGTGGAGCATTTGGCTTTCCCGGTATCCTCGTCGACATCTCTGCGCAAGATGGAATTGGTCCTGCGAGGGGGCAACGCTTTCGCTTTCCTTATCTCGATGATCTCCAAGACCTTGTTCGTCCTGTGTCCGTCGTCCTCCAAGAAGTCGTAGTTGTCCATAGACTCGGTGTCGTCGGTTTCCTCGGTCCTCTTCTTCTCCGAGTCGCACGCATCGACGCCGACGTTCTTGAACGACGTCGAACACGCGTCGGAATCGCGTCTGTCCAGAGTCTTTGACCTGTCCTCGAGCTTGGAGCGAACGGGGATGCTGGCGACAGCGTCCTCGAGCTTGCCGGTGGCGACGTCGACGCTCAGGCGTTGGGGTTCCACGGACTCGTGCTCGAAACTCGTTTGTCCGGACTCGGGCAACGCGGAGGGCTTGACCTCGGTCCGGGGCACGATCGTGGGTGGCGGTGGTGGCGGCGGTGGTCTCTTCCGTCTGATCTTCACGTCTCTCCTTGGCAGCGGCTTGGGCGGTAGAACAGGTGCATCTTGGCTGTCGGAAGCCTCGATGCTAGATTGCTCGGACAGTTTCTGGGAACGGGAGTCTGCGGCGCGATCGTTGCCCGGTTGATTGACGCTGATCCTGTTTACGTGATTCCTCGCCGGCAGAGGCGGAGGCGTCCTGTCCGAGGCTCGTCCACCGGACGTTTCCTTGTGCTTCTCAGGCTCCGGCAAGGAGCTCGCCGCGTGGAATTCCTCGTGGATGCTGTTCACGCGCTCGACGAGCTCGACGTCGTCCTTAATTGGCCTGAAATGCGTGGTCGAGTCGGCGGCCAGATCGGCCGTGTAAAAAAGGTCAGGCCTGGCTTCGTGGCCGTAGCTCAGCGGCGCGTCCTGGAAGCTCAACGGCGGCTGAAAGGTGATCGTTTCCTCGATCAGCACCGTGTTCGGTGCCACCACCGCGGTGATCTTCTCCACTTCGCCTCGGGATTCCACGTGGGTTACCGCCTCCGAGCTGGCTAGGCGACGAAGCAGGTAATCGGGCGGGTTCGACGGATAATCGTCCAAGTTGTCGAAGGAACAGATGGCTTTGGAGAGTTGCGAGTCGCGGTCGGACGATCGGTCGAAATCTTGGTCGATTCGCGAAAATTCGTTGGGTTGCTCGGACGTGGTGGACGCGGTGGAGGCGGTCGAAATGGTGGATACTCGGTCGGAGGTGGAGAATCGGTCGATCACCGTGGACATGGAGCTTCCAGTGTCGTCGGACGTGCTTCCGTGCGTCGATCCGCACTGCGATCTTGCGTCCACGTACACCATCGCTTCCGGAGGTTCCTGCGAACGTACGAACATTAGCGACTCGAATCCGAGAATTTACGCGCGATCGGTTTTAAGAAAAGCGTACTGCGTTACTCTGTTCACCTGCTTGGATTTCGCGAGCTCCGGCGATCGTTCCTTCGGCGATCCCTTGGGACTGTCTTGAACGGATCCGTTGGCACTCTTCGGCGAGGACTCGCAGCTCTCGAAGGAGGTCGACTTGCTGTTGTCGATCTGACTGGCGGGCTGCGAGCTCGGGGAGGCATTTTGAGAATTGTTCTGCGTGCTGGTCTGCGAGCTGGTCTGCGAGCTACTCTGCGACCTGGATCCGTTCCAGGACTTCTTCACAGGACTCGGATTCGCCTCGCCGTCGGCCAGACCTCGGGCTTGCCTGAGCTTCCGCGGCGGCACGGGCGGTGGCGCCGAAGGCAATTCGGGCGGCACTTTGTTTTTCTCCGGCGAACTCTTTTTCTCTGCGCTCACGACTTCGGGCCTCAGCGCTCCTCTGCACCTAACCATTAGCTTGATAACCAGCTGCGACTCCTTCAGCCGCCTCACGCAATCCAGTCGAGTCATGTGTGTCACTGGTACACCGTCTATCGAGAGTACCTGGAAAAGAGACGCGGTAACATGACCGGTGTGTGTGCACGCGAGATGCGACAAGCTCGTTTCTTGCCCGGACTCGCCACGCTATAAACAAACCGCGCGCCGCTTCTCCTGGGAATCGTTACGCGACAAAGTGGGTCTGGAAAATTACGCGCGTCTCCCGTGACACGGAAAACCGATCGATTCGTCCCGATCGCGAACCGATCGTTTCCTTACCTCGTCGCCCTCGCCCAGCGTGCCCCACGAGCACTTGGCCCGGCTCGCGGGGCTCTGCTCCGCGCAGCTCTGAACGAACAGCCTCCTCACCCTCTCGGACGTCTTGTTTCCACCCTCGAACTTCAACCCGAACCCCAGTCGCTCCCCGGGCAGCCGGTAGACCTCCACCTCCTCCTCCAGTGGCCCGTCGATGCCATTGCTCTTGAGCAAGGTGACCAAGGGGGGAGCCGGTTCATCCTCTTTCTTCCCGCTGCCGATTGACAGCACCGTGACGAAATTCTCCGGCGGTGGCTGGCTCTCCACGCTCACCACCGTCACGAAATCCTCCGTTGCACTCTTGGCGACATCCATTTTCCGGATCGTTCTTAAAGCGTTCCATTCATCGCAAGCCCGCTGATCTTTACAGTCCGGAATGCTGGCCACTCCCTGAAAGCAGGTCCGTACACCATTGTAGACGATCTATGTCGTAATCGATGGACAAGTTTTCTCGTCGGTTCCAGCGAACTTTGCCCGTTTTACAGGCTAGACGATCTTTTTCTACCTGCCTCGTCGAACCGCGTTATTACAGCTTTCCCCGTTAATTCGATTATACCTCGATACAACGCCATCGCGAGGCCGGATTAAACGCGTTTGCGTCGTTTCGCGCGCGCCAAGGCGGAACAGGCGAAATTCGTGGAAGCCTGGTATCGCGTCGGCTGTGACGAGTGGAAACGGTAGACGAAGACGAGGATCGCGAACGATTCGATGCCACGGATCTTGTAGGTCGAGGGAAATTGGAATGCGTACGCGCACAGTTGCCAAGCAGAAATCTTCGCGGATTGTCATCGAGTCGGCGAATAGTTGCCGGCAAACTGTGTCACGTAGCACGAAGATCTTCTCGGACGGTCATTAAGCGATCTTAACAACATGCCGGCGAGCTCGCGTGACCAACTTAACGCGGAACTTTCATGCCGCCGCGCTGCAACTGTTCGTTTTCCCGGCTACCGCAGTAGCGCTCCTGCGATACGAATACGCGGATATGAAAGAATCGCGCGAATACGAATCGGGAGAATTCGACGACGCGATGCGCACTAGACAAACCGGAGAAAAATCCAACACTGGCTGGATCTTTCTCTCCGCGCGCTCGAGCCACGATCTCGCGGAGATCTCTTCTCACGATAGAGAGGATGCTTTTGCAGAGAGCCGAGCGATTCCCGCGACCATGCAGCCTCGTCTCGGCCAATGAGTCTTCGACGGGCGACTCTTTATTCACCGCCTCCGTCCGTTTTCACTCGTCAGCATCCCGATCGTCTAACGATACGTATATCGCTCTTCCCGTCGCGAGAAAGTACGCTCGCTCGCCTCTAAACCGGGGACCACCGCGCGCGCGCGCGCGCGCCGTTTCCCTCCCCCTGTGCCCGACCCACTGGCCGTCGTTTCTCCGCTCGAAGCCGCGGCGGATTTTCGCGCCGCGCGAGAAGTAGAAAGCCGATTGACCCGCGGGTCATCGTCGGCCGATCAGCTGATCGCCACCTGCCCCTACTCTTCGCGCCGCGCGGAATCACGGTCGTAATTTTTCCTATCGCTCGCGCGAGGGTCCTTTTCACGGCGAGCCGTCTCACGCGATTCGCGAGAATGGAAAGTCCTTCCACGGCCAGGCCTCGTAAATCACTACGGTGAAACAGCCGAGGCTGTTGCCGCGCACGCAACCTTCGCACTCGCGGAAAACCTCCAGACGGCTACTGGAAAACGATATCGATCTGCACGATCGACACGGCAGGCTCGTCGGCGCCTGGAAGAAGCAACAGGAAGCGCAGGGAACCGCGCTCGTTAACGGTTACACCGGGGATTCCAGTGGTCGGATCATCGGCTCGATGACACTCGTCTCCTCTGACCATACCGTCGCTATCCTATCCGCGTTGGGGAAAATCGAACACGAACGGGGGGCTTCTTTCCTCGATAGGGAGATCGAGGTAGCCGAATTTCGGTCTCGAGCTTTCTACCTTGCGCAGGCTTGCTCATCCTGATCGGAGAAGCCCTAGGTATCTGGAATATTTTGGAAACGTATGGTAGTATCGAGAGATTCTAGATTCCTTGGTGCGAGATCAGGCTAGAGATGGGCGAGAAAGCCTGGGAAGAAGCGTCGTCAGCTATGGCAGCGTTTCTGGGTACCGGAGACGGCTCGAAATCCTCGAGGAAGAAGCGCGAGTCCGTCCAAAGGCTAGTAAGCACCTGGAAGAAGCAGGAGGAAGTGGAGGGAACCGAGTTCGTTAACGGTTACACCGGGGATTCCAGTGGTCGGATCATCGGCTCGATGACACTCGTCTCCGCTGAACATCCTGTCGCTATCCTATTCGCGTTTCGAAAATCGAACACGATCGAGAGGCTTCTTTCCTCGATAGAAAGATCGAGGTAGCCGAATTTCCGACTCGAACTTTCTACCTTGCGCAAGGTTGTTCAACGCCAATCTGATCGGAGTAGCCTAGCTATTTGGAATATTTTGGAAACGCGTGGTAGTTTCGAGAGATTCTAGACTCTTTGGTGCGAGATCCGGCTAGAGATGGACGAGAGAGTCTGGGAAGAAACGTGGGCCGCGATGGCGGCGTTTCTGGGCGCAGGAGATGGCGCGAGGTCCTCGAGGAAGAAGCGTGGATCCGGCCGAGGATCCCGAAGCCGGCTGCGATGGGGAAAAAATGTATTCGTGGCCGGAGGCCGGGGTAGGACGGGAAGAAGCCGAAGAACCATACAAGTGCGCGTAACGGAATTCGTAGCCGCAGGGCTGAGCGCCGCCGCATTCTCGATATGCCGGCTCTCTCGCGCCGCTCACGGTACCAGTGTGCCTCTTGAAAATATTACGAAACCCTGTTCCGATTCGCGAGATGCGCCCGATCGATCGCACCTGCCCTGGATAACGTCGTCTTTCGTCCCAGCTCTGACACAGAAATCCCGCTCGGACCGTTGCGAGATGACCGGTTGCCATATAGCCGGACAGCCTGGCGAATGGATGGAAAGTCGCGGAAAGCTCGTTGGTAAAAATGGCGGAATTCCATAGGCAACTGGCACTACTCTCGTTAGCCGGACAGGCAAACTCGGTCTCTCGCGCGGAATCGCGTTTACGATCGCGACTCGTTACCGTAAACGACGCCAGAATTCGCCGAGGAACGGCGAGAGAGCGAGCGCGTGGACTCGGAGTGCGTGTAATTAGAAATTGCCGCGCGTTTTTGCGCCGATTCGCACCGATTTCCTCGCCATTCGAGATAAATTCGTGAATCGGTCGAAGGATCGCTCGCCGAGCGAATTGGCACGTAACTGCGTCGCGAGGAACCCCCTGAACTGCTCCGTCCGCCTTGACACCCAAAACTGTACCGCATCCTAATAAATGCACGGCTCGATTACGACCCGGGTAATCGGTTTGTCAAACAACCGGGACAGTTGAACCTGCTCGGAATCGGTAAACCGCTCGAAACTGACCTACAACTCGTCTCCATTCTACTCGCGCCTCTGGTCTAGCCCGGACGCGCTCATTCTACTCGCGTCTACCCAGCTGCGTTCCTGATACCGGCCGAGTCTGTTCCAGCAAACGGCTCGATCGGTTCTTCCGCGCTAACGGAAAATCGGATTCCTGAATCGGTGTGGAAATTCTAGTTTCGAGGCGGATGAAACGGGCAGAGTGGGCGGTGCTAGACGGAACGGGAAACGTTTCGCGATGCGTGGTTAGCTCGAGGGGGGCCACGTGTCGGCTACCTTGCGTAATGCCTCGTGGATGATTTGGGAAGCATCTCGGGGAGATGGGAAATGGGGCCGGGTATGCGGAAAAGCGCGATCGACGAGCGCGTTAGGCCGCGACGAAGGTAGACACGCTTGCCCTTATTCGGGAGCGTTCCGCGCGTAAACGTTTCCTGTAACCCTTCGGAATTCCGCATTTTCCCAGCCGTGAACGACGCCACGATGCGGCGGAATTACGTAACGCCGGCGTTCTCCGTCACGCTTCGCGGATTTTGACAGCGTGCTCCATTCATTACTCAAATCTGCGCTCCTCGCGTCCGTTTCGCCAACAGGGAAAACGCCGTTTTAAGCTCGTCCCGTTTTTTCTTTTTTTCTTTTTTTTTTTCCCCTCTTTCCGCCATTTTTTCCTCTTTCCTCTCGAACGCGCGCGAGCCACGCGACGAGGCAAGGAAGATTTATCGCTTCACTTTTCTTTTCGTCACGCAATCAGCCTCGCGAGTGACCGTCTATCTTCGGGGCTGGTTCGCGAATTTCAAATGTAAATTTCGCCTTTAATTTTGCAACTTTCCGCCCGACTTTCGGTTTCACTTTTCCGAGTTACTTCACGCCCCTGCTCTTCTCGAGCGCCTTTCCCGCGTCTACCGAGACGACGGTTGCTCTCGGTTCGTCTCGAATCGTCGCTTCGACGTCGCGAACGTGACGAGCGTTCTTGACATCTACTTGACACAGGCTGGGTCAGAGGTACCTAGATATCCGAGAGATTTAAGTCGGAACGTACATCTTAGACGGCTTGTACGCGAGAGGACAGTCGATGCCACGTTACCGATCGCGCGCGGAGTGAGATATTTACTCGCCGAGTGCGTCCTCGTGGCCACGGTCGACGGCGAAGGTAGGCTGCCAGTTTCTCGGCCGAATGGAACGGCGTCGAAACGGGCGTGAAACACGGAAGCGTTGTGCAACGACGGAATAAAAGAAAAGTCGTGCACGCTGCTCGCACCGGCTCCGTCGTTGGAGCGTTACGCGCGGCGGTAAAGAGATCGCGCCGCGTCTGCGTGGCGCTTCCTCGCGTCGTCGGCGTGCTCGGAACTTTCACGAGAATCGGGAATAATTATCCGTGCATCGGCTGCGCGAGTGGCTACCTGGCGGGTAGAAAATCGCGGCTAGAAAATCGCGGCGAGTCGTCGCGGTCTCTCCGCTGGTGGAGAAAAGAGTAAAAACGGTAAAATGCCATCGACTTTCAAAGGCCCCGCGCTTGTCCGCTGCCGTGAAACTGGTTTCGCCGCGGAGATTTCTCGTGGATCGGAGGAAACGTCGCCTCGCGTTATCGGCGGCCTTTTACTCCCTCGACGGAGAAAACGAGGAAGCGGAGACGGCTAACCGCGCGCGCGTGCGCGCGTTCTCGCCGACCTCGAGAGGTTCGATTCCGTTGGCAGATCGAAGACCGATACGCGACGCGATAACGAGGATTTTTCACGTCCCACGTCTGTTTCGTATCAGCCGCGTGACGTTCGTAGAAGCCGTAGCAGCGGTGTCCGGTTAAAAGGATTAAACGTACGCGGTTTCGACAGCGAGTCGCGAGATCGCGAGAGTCTCGATACGTCGCGTTCGATACGTCTTTGGCACGTCGCATACACGCTCTCCTCCACCTGTCACCGTGCTTTTTCGAGTCGAGCCAGCGTCACGCTCCGCGCCTACCTTGACTAACGTTTCGTATAATAGCCGCGACGTCACTCGCATACCTCTGCTCCTCTGCTCGGCCTTGCGGTACTCGCTACTCCAGGGATCAGCCTTGGAAGAGCCTCGATCCTTTGCCGATCCTTTGCCGATCCTTCGCCGATCTTTTACCCATCGAGGTTGACCCGGTGCCGCGACACGGAAGAATCGCAGTCGCTCGCGATTTCTCGGTTCCCTCGCGATCCCGTAGAATCGGTCGTGCCGATTCCCACGACCATTACCTCTCTACTTACCATTCATTCGCCACTCGTTTTCATCGCCGGGAAAGAAGCGAATCGTCCCTGGCTCGTGCTCGCACCGGCAGTCCCCTGACCACGTGATCCCTCGGACGCAGGTCGCTGGGACTTGTTACCAGGCTGCCCGGAGCCCGATACGCGGTGAAATCCGTGTGGCTAGCTGGGCCGCGAGGATCGCGCGATCGACTCCCGGGATTCGCGACGCGCTGGATCGGCGGCGCGGCTCGGGCCGTGAAGCGGGAAGCGCGACGAGTCGGCGAAGCCGGTGGCAGCAGCAACAGGAGACACGGGGCGAGGTGTGTGGCGATCGGGCGCGATCACGTGGCCAGCACACGCGGAAATCGATGGTTCGACGTGCATTCGGGACAACGCGCCGTGCCGGACTGGCTCACCGGTAGGCTGACTTTCTTCCACGCCGCGCCGCGGATCGCC
Source organism: Eufriesea mexicana (assembly GCF_001483705.2). Classification (NCBI taxonomy): domain Eukaryota; kingdom Metazoa; phylum Arthropoda; class Insecta; order Hymenoptera; family Apidae; genus Eufriesea; species Eufriesea mexicana. The sequence goes on along the minus strand of NW_016907952.1, from coordinate 284,387 downwards.
CCTTTGATTACAAACACCGTCTCCTGTCTCTGTCCCCCTTTCTCTCCGCCTCGCTCTCTCCTGCCGCCCGTCTCTCTCGCTCTCCCACCTCTCCCTTCCGAGGTACACGTCTACCCGCGTCCCCCGTTCGCTCAACCTCCTTTACTCGCGAACCAAGCGCCCATCCGCGTCTCCCGCTCCGCGTGTACCGAGGCCCGTTCCTCCCCCCCCACCCCCCGCCCCCCTTCGGCCCGGCAATTTCGTCGGACCTGTCTTTCCGATCCTGCACCGCGACTCCATCCACGCTTCGTCCACGTTTCGTCCACCACGCGTCGCCCATCCGTCCATCCTCCATCCACGCCCTCTCGACGTCCTCTCGACGCCCCATCATCCACCGTCAACGGTGCATCCTCGCTCTTTCGACCCTGCATCCGTAATCCATCCGTCGACGCTCCGTCAATGCCTCGTCAACGTTCCGCGAACGATCCATCGACGAATCGCGAACGGTACCATCGACGCTTCATCCGTGATCCACCGACGATCCGTCCCCTCTCGACGCCCTGTCGACGTTCCATCGACGATCCATGGCCGAGACGCGGCTGTCGACGGTTCAGAATGATACTTGACCGACGGCGTGGAGATGTTAAGTAGAGATCGACCTCTTTCCGCGCAGACCTGGGAGAAATTGCGCGAATCGAAGGAAGAGGATGGAGCGGTTTCGAACTTTCGAAAAGAGTCGTCGGATTTGCGCGCTGCGTTGGAAGCGACTCGCGGCGAGTCGCTGCGACCCGATCCCACCACGCGCACCTTGCTTCGGCAGCGTGGCCTACCAGCCAGGCGATCCGACCCAACGAGATTCTTGCGGTGTGGCCGCGTATTATCCGCGGTCGCCGCCGCCGCACTTGCCGCTCCGAATCGGCCCGTATTTCCACGTTACGCACCGATTAAGCGATACGCGTAATTCCTGCTCGGGTTACGCGCCGCCGGTGTACACCTGTTCAAACTTCACCCGCGAATCCGCGCAGGCTTTCGAGAGATTGTTCGCGACGAATCGGGCACTACGATTCGACAACGACGTTTTCACGCGTTTCTCGTCTATTTAGGTCAATTGGAAATTTTGGAAAATTCCCGGCGTGGTTTACAGTGCCTGGTATTTCGGCGAGAGAATGTCTCGCGGGACGTGAAACTCGATGTTAATTCGCGACGCTTGAAAATCGCGGAAAATTTAGATTCGCCCTATTTTCCACTACCTTTCGTACTATGTCATAAATGAAATGAAAATTAAATTTGCTCACCGTGTCGCGAAACACGTTGGGATGTAAAATTATAGAAAAATTATATATCCCGTTACGAAATTCGAAATCGGTGGGAAGGGGTAAAAAAATTATTAAAAATTGCTACTCGGATTTGCGCGATTTACCTTTTTGCGAGGAAATATCGGCCTCACCGCAGTGGCGAAAATGGCATAAAATTCACAGCCGATGGATTAATTTGTGTTCGCGCAAAGGCACGTTCGTCGCGCGGCGAATGCTTGGAAAATAGTCGAAAGTTATCGCGAACTAAAATTCCCTGGAATCCTAGGCTGCATCTCGTACGCGGAGGAATGTCCATCTCGAAACTGCGCGATTCCTCTGCGTGTCGACGAATTATCCTCCGACTTTCCATAACGATTAAGCCAGGAGAAAAGTGCCAGCGGCGCACTCCTCTTCTCCGCCATTACTATCACCTCAACTGGTCTCGTCTAGCCCTAGAGCCGACGAGGCCGAAACTCTCGCTGTACCGACGCTCGAGGTCGCGACCGGTCACGATCGAGGGACGATCGATGGCGCGGAAACCGCTTGGAGTGAGAATCGCGGGGCCCCGCGCGTCCCAGAAGCGACGGGAATTATCGGAGGAAAACTCGATACTCGAGTTACGTGGATGCGATTCTCACCGATACGCGGCTCGTCCGACGGTAATCCTGTCAGACGTGACCGACATACCACTGGCCCGTTTCGCGAAACCGCAGGGGCCCGACGCGCGCGCGCGCGAGCATCGCCGAGCGGATCCGTGGCCCGTTGGGACCCTTCCAGCGAGTACTTAGCCGCGACTCTGCTCGTCGTTGTCGATTACTCGCCATTAGAGGCACTTTCGCCTGCAGAGGCAAAACCGTGCCGCTCGCTGGCCACGCGGGCGAAAACGGCGGCAGGAATGTCGGAAGTGGAATTATGCAAAAGCCGCAACAATGCGGAGAGACGCGGAGGTTGGAAAGCGGCGACGGCCGTGAGAATGTTGCGCGGTCGTTTATCGGGATCGCTGATTCAGAGCCAGAGGGCCGAGAAGCGTTCGTTTTCCGCTCGAGTTTCGAACATCGGCCGTTAGAAACTTCTGCGGGACGCGCGGGGTCCGTCGAAAGGGAAAAGAAAGTCCGACGATGAACGCGCGTCGCGGAATCCTTCGCGCGGAAACTCGAAGAGCCGCGACGATCGCGTGGACGATTCCGGTGGACCTTCGAATCTCGGCCAAAATCTAACCCTGTGTATAATTTTCCAAACGACGCGAGATAATTATTCCGCGACCGTACTTTCGCTCGCGTAATTCTTCCGCGAGTAGGAAGCTCTGGCGAGGACCGCGCCGGAAGTGCATCTGCCGCGAGAGTCTCTGGCGCGAAACCAAAACAACCCTCGCGAACGAGTTTGCCCGCCGAGCGGTTTCCGAGATGGAGACGCGGCGGCGACAGTTACGAAAGAAACGCGGCAAAAAGCGCGACGAAGCAGCTTACCGGCGCTTTCACCGCGAGGATCGGCCGCCGCCGAGGCTTCCAGCGGCGGATGTTGCGTCGACCTGCTCGCTGTCCCGGATATTTTCCGGCACGCGGTTAGACGATAAAATCGGAGCGGGCAGTTGCGCGATCGGACGGGGAAAAATCGGCGATCGAAGGATCGCGGCCGGTGATCGATCGGCGATCCATCGGCGATCCATCGGCGTCGGATGATCGGCGCGGCGCGAGGGTAGGGGCACCGAGAATTCCTGGCAAACGACGATTCGTCGAACGGGAGTTGCGGCTGCGGGCCCGTGGTACGTTTTAACGGTATATTTCCATCGCGCGAAGATCTGGGTTGCTGGTGCGAGCGGCGGCGCAAGGTGCGCGCGTGATTTCGCTCGCTCGCCGCGAGGTCAACAATTTCGCGCTGCGAACGTCCGTTTTCCCTTCGCGCCGCTGCATCGCGGTCATGATTAATCACCGCGAGCGCTCTCTTCCGTCTCTTCCTCTCGGTGACTGACCCCGAAACGCGGCCGAAAAGAGGCGACACGCGAGTGCACGGGAAAATCGGCGCGTTTCGAAATCAAGCGACTTTTGCGCAACGACGGGACGAACGAACGAAAACGCGACGGTGCCGATCTCGGCTGGTCGGGTCGCATCGAATCGAGGGGAGATCGGTATAGGTGACTCGGATGCGTGGAGGGAAAGAAAGGAACGAGTGACGGATTGGGTCGCGTAACGAGGGCGATCGGCAGCTCGCCTAGCAATTACCGATTCCAGGGGCCGTCCCGTGAACCTCGAATCGCGTGGAATCGGCGAGCGGATCGAGCAACGGTGCATAGGCGTCGCGTGCCAAGAATTCCGCGCGGCGTCTCTTGTCCGGCCGGTGCCCGGCTTCCCTTCCAACCGATTTTCCCAAGTCTTCCTCTCCTGCTCCACTTGCGAATCGCTCAGCAGG
>NW_016907952.1:259000-280646 GCF_001483705.2 Eufriesea mexicana | reverse complement strand
GCAGGAAACGATCCGGTTTCGCTAATCGCTCGCGTCTCCGATCTTTGTCACCGCGGTTCCGGGCGAGTCGATGCGGGAAAACGAAAAGGCCGCGCGCGGACTTTCGCGAAAGCGAATCTTTTTTTCGCCGATCGTCTCTCCGTCTCTCTCCCGCCGCGTGCCAGCCTCTCTCCGCTTGGAGAGAAAGAGACCGCCGCCCGCGGCGACGGAGCAAAAGGTATGCGGCAGGTGGCTTTCCGATCGGAGTCGGTAGGCGTCTCGATGAACGCGCGCTCGTGCAGCTCGGAACGAGGACAACGATCTCCGCGCGTCTGTTTTGGAATCGTATCGCTCTGCGGCGCCAATCCATGCCCGTTTTCTCCGTCTCCTCGTTACCATTCCGTGCCCTCGCTCGTCCGCCATTCATCCCCCTTTCTTACGATTAATTCCACGCGTCGGTCTCGATAATCCCGCGCCATCTTCCTCTGTCCCTGGTTGCCAACTCGTTTCTGCGATTCCATTGCCCGAATGCTCCTCTGTAAATCACCCGAACCGCTTCCAAATGTGATACCAGCGTGTCCATTAACGCGAATTCCTCGACTCCGTCGGGGAGAACCGTCTTCCGTTTCTCCGAGTCTTAGCCGGGTCGTTGGATCACTCCGCGAGACGTGGCCAGCGAGGAAGCAGCTCACCGGTTTGCGACATAGGTGTCAAAACGGTGGGAGCAAAAAAATGTTTCCCTGGAAACGGCTCGTTTTCTGGGGTTAACGACCCCGAAATTTCGCGATCCTCGAGGAGCCAGGCACAACCGGCAGAGGTAGAAGAGGGTGGCAGAAAGGGAGACGGCGTACGGCGCGAGAGACGAGGAGTGGACGAGGCTTCTTCCTCCTCTTCCTGCCCGTGCGCGGGAACAGAGATAAAATTGGAGACGGTTCGGGGAACAGGTAGTAACGGTACCTGCCTGGTTCAGACCATCTCTTCGGGCATCTAACTTTGAATATCGGAACGTCCCGATGACGCCGAGCTCAACGGGCTTGTCCTCGCGCTCGCTCATCGATTTCCCACGGACAATGGAAAACTTCGGGGTCTCGGTCGCGAAGCCTATGCGTCGATTACCTTCCAACGAGGCCCAACGTCTAATCGAATCTCCGTTTCCTCGTGATTCGTGATACCTCGATTCCTGTCTCGTTCCTTCGTCCCGTGCGATTCTCTAGTGTTCGACTCTCCCGTTCGAAAATTCCGTTCGATTCGCTGTTCCTATGGAAAATGGACCCCGATCTCCGTCGCAACTCGTTACGCTGGTTAGACGCGAACAAAGCGGCTGCTCCGCGGATCACGAGCCGTCTCCTCGAAGCCAGCCAGCTGAGTTTTCGTTGAAACTCGCGAATGATATAAATATCCCTGTACTCGTACGATCTCCTTCGAGAGATTGGCCACCGAGAGTGGCCAATTAGCGAAATGGGCAAGATTAATGATCGGCGGTATTATGTTTAAGAAGCAACGGTTCCTTTCGTGCTAATCGGTGTCAACGATTTTTCAACAGCCAAGTTCCGTTCTCTCCTTCGCGTATGAAGCGTGATTAAAATTTGCTACAAACGATTCGATCGTGATCGTTAGAGGTTGGAAAGTCGGCAATCGAATGAGCTAATAGGGCTCGGTTTCAAAATTTTAGCAAGATTGGTCAATTTCGACGAAATTGAGCAACGATATCGAAGATTCCAACTTTCTTTTCGCCTATGGGGTTTTGCATTATGCTTCTCCGTAGAGGTCTGCGAAATCTCGTTTTTCCATTTTCATTAACTTCATCGAATCTCGATGTCGTGTTTCGCGTATTTTTGCTCTGCAGATACCTCTCGAGAGACGCGAATTCGTTCCAACCTATTTGTTCTCGAGGAACTCGAAGTATTCCGAGATCCCTCGTGCAGCGGTTTTCTTCCTAGCCGTAGATCATGGATCGGCAATCGTAGTATCGATTTCGACCATCGTAGTTGCGAAACGCCCACTTGGAACTCAGTTAAATCCACCCACGTTTCGTCCAAACCTCCGTGATCGGGTCTTTCGTTAATCACTCGCCGAATATGCTGGTCGTCACGTCGTCACCTTGCACTTCTGAGTGTTCCGAAGTCCGGCAAGTGGCCGGAATTGTATTCGTGACTCGGTGAAACTTCTTCTCCGGCGACCTAACGCTAATTCGGTCGCGGATAATTCGTCTTCGTTGGCTCTGAGACGTTCGGAACCTTTGGTAGACCCCTGACTGGGCTTTGACAAAATGTCTTCCTATCTGCTGACGCGAAAATTCGGGATGGATCGCGTGAAATCGACGGACGGTCCTTCCCGTGGAATTGCCGGGTGAAAATTGCTGGGTTTGCTCGCGCGAAAATTCCACAGTCGGGATAGATCGCGCATAGAATCGATAGTGGGTCCTCCCCGTGGAATTGCTAGGTTTACTCGCGCGAAAATTTCGCAATCGGGATAGATCGCGGGTAAAATCGATGGGTGGTCCTCCCTACGGAATTGTTGGGTGCTGTTTGCTCGCGCGAAAATTCCACACTTGGAATGGATCGCGCATAGAATGGATGGTGGGTCCTTCCCGTGGAATTGCTGGGTTTGCTCGCGCGAAAATTCCACAGTCGGGATAGATCGCGCATAGAATCGATAGTGGGTCCTCCCCGTGGAATTGCTGGGTTTACTCGCGCGAAAATTCCGCAATCGGGATAGATCGCGCGTAAAATCGATGGGCGGTCCTCCCTACGGAATTGCTGGGTGTGGTTTGCTCGCGTAAAATTCGGGATAGATCGCGCTTAGAATCAACGGACGATTCCTCCCGTGGAATTGCCGGGTCTGCTCGTGCGAAAATTCCGCAGTCGGGATGGATCGCGCGTAAAATCGGTGGGTGGTCCTTCTCACGGAATTGTTGGGTACTGTTTGCTCGTGCGAAAATTCCACAGTCGGGATGGATCGCGCATAGAATCGATGGTGGAGCCCTCCCACGGAATTGCTGGGTGAAAATTGCCGGGTTTGCTCGCGCGAAAATTTCGCAATCGGAATGGACCGCGCGTAAAATCGATGGGTGGTCCTTCCCACGGAATTGCTAGGTGCTGTTTGCTCGCGTGAAAATTCGGGATAGATCGCGCTTAGAATCAACGGACGATTCCTCCCGTGGAATTGCCGGGTCTGCTCGCGCGAAAATTCCGCAGTCGGGATGGATCGGTTGTAAAATGGACGGCCGATCGCGGCTGGAATTCGCGGCGCTGGTAAAATCGTCGCGGAGGAATAAGAGGATCGCAAAGGTCGCGACGATTGCTCGTCGTGACGCGAGAAGGCACGTTCTTGAAACGTGGAATCGAGGTCAGCCTCTCGGTGAACGGGCGCTGCAGTTGCACGTAGAACAGGCCTGGAGAGTTGCGAGCGAGCGGACGAGGCGGGATGCAAAGCGGAGGAACGAAATCGGGATATACCTGTTTGCCGTGTTTCGCGGACCGACGATTCCCAAGAATCCCGTCGTCGAAGATGCGGCCCATATTTGGTCGTGGCAGCTTTCTAAGTCGTTCCCTGAAAACTCATTCATCTCGCGGCGCTGGTACCGCGAGGGTTCGCGCGATCGCGAGCGGAGAAGAGTGCAAGAGACACCGTCGCCGTTTCGTCTTTCACAAAAGAGTGTTTTTATTAAAAATCTCGTATTTGGTAAATAAAATTCTGTCGCCACCTGTGCCGTTGGCGTAACGTATAATCGTAATGGTAAATTACAGTTAACGGGGGGGGGGGGTAGGGGGAGGAGTAGTCGGACACGGAGTCGCTATGCGGGTTTCGAAGATCGGGCAGAGCTTCCGGTTTCACAACGTCGAGAGTTACATTCGCAATTCATCGCGATGTTACAACTAACGTCCTGATCTTCCAGTTCGGTACTGAACTGGGAAGAGTATCGGCTGGATCGCGAGCAATCGTGTCTCCACGCGGAGTATCGAGTCGTCGATCGAGCACGTTCGTAGAGCAGCGATTCTCGCTATGAGGACGGGTTACAAACACTTTCTTTTCGTCGCAGCGAGAACGATAGTGAAAGCACGTCGTGCATTACGTCCTGTAAAAACGCGTGCAAATGCCGAATATAAACGACCCTCCGCTTTCGGATCCGATCGGATCGGCGCGATCGGGCGAAACAGAAGGGGGACGCGAGACGATCCGCTCCACTCCGCTCCACTCCGCTTCGCCACTGCACACACCCGCGTTAATACCATTTTAATACCGTTTTAATCCCTCGTCACGGCTGAGGGGAGGCAGGGGATGGAGATGACCGAGCGCAGCGTGGCAAAAATCGGCAAAGTTGCGAAAGAAGGCGTGTCCCGTGTCCCGCGGTCGTAATTTAGCCGCTCATTGTACGTCGTCCCGAAAAGGAATTTTCTCGACGCGAGTAGGCCACGCGGCAGTGTCTGAAAATGGCATGGTTCGGTATTGTGGCGATATAATTACGCGGCGAGCGACGCGCGTGCCGATTAGTCGTCGCGATCTCGTTTTTCCCCGGCAATGTTCCCGTTCCTCGCCTTTCACGATGAATATCGCGGCGCGGAGATGCTCGCAGCGGGACGTCAGAGATTCGCGAGATCACCCCGAGCGGAGAAGTAGACTCGTTTTCCTCGCGGCCGCGCTAATTCCTATCGCGTTCCTGCTGCTGCAAGCCGATAGCTCGAGATAGCGTGAATAAAATTTCGCCGCGATTTTCTTCCAGTCGAGGTCGTTTTGCGTTCTCCGTTCGGGCGAACGAACAGATGTAGGTTATTAATCCAGCAATCCGGGCGTTCTGCGCGCGTTACGCGGATAAAATCCGCGATAACGAGCTATAATTGTTCGCGATAAATGAAATCGACAGCACTCGTAGATGCTAGGGGAAAAAGATTTAGAGATATCGATAGCCACGATAAGCAACGAGATTAAGCTCGCGCGGTTTTTGAACAATCGCGACGAGTCAATTCGCCATCCTCGGTCAGTGGGTCAGCTAACTATCCCTTTGCGGACGAGCGCCGAGGAACTCATATACGTGCCTATGATTATGAAAGTGGTCTAAGTCGCTGATATTTACTTCTGAAATATTAAAACCTTCGGCCTTTAAATACGTGATAAATTATAAAATTAATCGCGATAAAGCTACAAACTCGATCTAACGATTCGATTCTTCACTGTTTTGTAGAAAATAAATATTAGGCGAAGTAAAAGGAAATCCATTATTTTTGCATTCAATTTCGTGCAAAAATAATGAATTTCCTGTTACTTCACCTAATGTAATGAAAGACGAAGTAAGTTAACCCTTTGCACTCGAGACGTGACTTTCAGTCACCATTTAATCAGATTCTAAAGATCGACGTTAATTAATATATCAAATTTAAAATTATCTAACGAGAATGTCGAATAAAAAATAATTCTACGTCTTAATTTGCATATGATTTCTTATCTACCATTTTAAAATATCATCGACTCTATGACAGAAAGTCTTCGAATCACTATTTTTCTGTAACGAAAAAGTCGACGAGTGCAAAGGGTTAACAATGTTGGCCACCACCTGAATATTTCAGTATTTGTATTTATAAAAATTGCATTCAATTTCATGCAAAAATAATGGATTTCCTTTTACACCGCCTAATATATTTTATCGCAATATAAATGAATGCAACACGAAATAAATAATAAAATCGTTCCTCTTAAGTCCATGACTTAAATCACTTTCATAATTACAGGCACATATGCGTTCGACGAAAAGAACTGATAAGGTCGAGGGACTCATAAATGTGTTCCATGTAAACGCGTTGCTATGGCCGAGAAGCACGTATATGCGCCCTAGATCGCTGTTGGGGCCCTAGGACAGCATATCCCAAGTTAACGCGTTAAACGCCACGCCGGTTTTACGTGTCGTTCCGTTCGCGCCATAGTTAGCCGTCACGCGGGCCCTTCCGGGCCATACGGAACCGGCGGGGCCCGAACGGAAATCTAGCGCCGGTCCCTAGGGACGTCCCTAGCGGCGCTTAACGTGTTAACTAGTGGACTGTTTTATGTCCTTATTTCCAGCGTCGCTATGATCGAAAATCGCATTAGCGCTGATAATTTCGAATCACTATCACGATAGCGGCTGGGCCCCATAATACGGTTTACTCGAAACCCCTCCGTCCGCAAAGGACTAAGTACCACGCAGCTCCTCCGAAGATAAATAGCGACCCTGTGTACTCGAAGCAATTCGAAGCTTTCCTCGCATATTTACAACTTCGACCATACTGTTTGCGCCAAAATCGAAAAATAAATTCGCATTAAAGCGTTTACGAATAGAAACGAGTAGAGTCGCTTTCTTATTTGAATACTCCGCGCGCAGGTATTTCCAATACGGTTATTGTCCTTGCGAAAACAAATGGCGACTAAGCACTATCACTCGAGTGCAAAGGGCCGAACCACGTCGGATCGATAGTTCCTCTGATCGTTTTATCTCTGGTGCCGTATCGTAAAAATCGCGTTGGGTAGTGCCATGGGGCGCAATGGCGCTGGTTTCATCCTTGATCCGTGTCATTATCCGTCTCTCGAGTTATAGCAATTTCGTGTAGCAATTCCGCGACTCGTGGATCGAAATCTGAAGAGCGCGATCGACGTATCGTAAACAGCTGGTGTATTCCTGCTAATCGCATCGTCCCGTAAACATTGCTCGTGCAAACGTACACGCGATACAAAGGAGAACTCGTAGATATCGCGCAGAAGCGAGAAGGTGAAGGCCGATGATGAAAGCATCCTCGTGTCCGCGTATCGCAAGCTCTTTATTGACAAATAAATACGACAATAATGTATATACAAAAAAAATAAATAATAGGAAAAACGTTCAGCCGTGTTCCGCGAACGAATGTTTCTGGAGCGAGGATCGACGCGGCGGCTGGTCGGTGACGGCCGACACCGGGGATCGAGGGGATCGATGGATCGGCCGCGACCCGGCCGCGCGTCGTTCGCTTCTTCTTCGGACAACGGGGCGAAACGAAACGAAACATGCTTGCGTCCGTGTTTCATCGTTTTCTTTCTATCCGTGCTTTTTTCCGCCGTTTCCTTTTTTCTCTCACGGGCTCAACGCAACAATACTAATAGTACGGTAATTCTAACAGTCGGATTAACAATACGGTGATACTTTAAAATATCTTTCGACTTTTTGTCCTTATGCAAAATACGTTCAGCGTAGAAAAACTTCGCTACAAGATCCCTATATAAAAATTAGTGGTTTCTCCGAGGAAGTCGGTCAGTGTTGCTTCTTTCTTCTTCTTTCTCGTCTAGGAGCGCGTTCGCGCGTAAAAATACATACGCGTTGGAATCGCGGATACGTAAAGGTTTCCGAGAGCAGATAGGGAGGGAGAGAGAGAGAGAGAGAGACGGAGAGAAAGAAAGAAAGAGAGAGAGAGAGAGAGAGAGAGAGAGAGAGTGACGAAGGAGAAGACGTAGATAGGGAACGAGGTGTGCGAGGATGACGGAATAAAACGATGTTCGGGGTAGGGGAAAGTGAGAAAGAGAGAAAGAGAGAGAGAGAGAGATTACCGTCTCTGGGAAGGAAAATTTGTCGAATTTCCTTCTTCGTTCGATCAAGTGATCCTTCTTCTCGTGCATCGCGAATGCCATCGTCGATGAGATATTTCCCTGGTCGATCCCCGCGCTAACTATACAGATCAGACACACAGCTTGAGCAATCTAACATTGAGCAGTCGTGTGAGGAAACATTTGTCTTTTGGACAGAGCTAAGAGGCAGTTTCGTACGCGAACGAACGCGGGAGTAGAGAGGTCGGTGAGACGGAGGAAGAGGGGCAAATAAAAGAGAAAAAAAGAAAAAAAAAAAAAAGAAAAATAAAATTTGGGAGAATAGAGGAGACAAAGGAAGCGTGCGATTAATGACAGAATGGTACGTGATGGTCGAAGGTATAACCGGAAGGAAGGTCGCGGTCGAAAATTCGCCCGTCTGTCGGACGCGTTGTCTATATCCTAAATCCTAAACGTAAATGTCGTAAGAAAATCTTAGGTTACTCGTGTTACGTCTATGACTAATCGTACGTAGATTGCAGTGTTAAGAGTAAAAAGAAAGGATACGGAATAGGAACAAGAGGACAGTCCTCGGCGTGTATCGTTACTTAAATTACGCTGCTGCGTTCTCCGCAAGGCAAAATGACGCGTTATCGCTAATCGAACCCGAAAAAAATAAGAGAGAGAGAAAAAAAGGAAAAATCAACGCGGAAAAAAATAACAGATACGAAGAACGTTAATCGGAACGTTTAATCGTTAGGACGAACGTAAACAGCGTTGAGAGAGTGTGGGAGGAAGATAGAGAGAAGAGAGAGTGAGAGAGAAACGGGTGAATATGGTGGAAAAGGAAAACACCACGCGTGAAATGGAACGCGGACTCGTCTCGAGAATGGCCAACGATTCGACGTGTGTTCGTTGGTGGAAAAAGTTGCCGCGACTGAACGCGCGCGTGATAAAAATGGCTGACGCCGAGAAGAAATCGAGGAACGAATTTCTTTCTTCTTTTCTTTTCCGTTTCGTCGTCGGTTCGAATCGTTTCGACAGAGAAGCGACGGCGTTCGACGAGTTTCCACGAATTTCAACGAATTTTCGAGGAATTTCGACGATGAGTCTCGCGTGGATCGGTTGCCAAAGGTCCGCTCGATCCTCCGCGTCGGAGCGGCATGGCGGACCTAGCCATGGCGGATCGATAAGTGCGCATCGATCGATACGATGCAGGCCAGAGACGAGGTTCGTTCACGCTCGTCGCGAATATCCCTGTGTCGCTGCGATCGCCGGTATCGATCTCGCGCGGTTGCTCGCCAGGGCGAGCCACGGGGACGCGCTCGTCGATCGCGGACATCGATTTATCCTAGTTTCTTCTTTGAACACATACACGCAGACGCAGACGCACGATCGCAGTCATTCTCGTAATCTTGACGCGTACCTCTTTAATACCAGATTCTTCGTCCTTAATATACATAATATATATTTATATATTACACGGTCTCAAAACTATATAGGCCTAAGAAACTTCTTCTGTTTAGAGCCACGAGCCACTTTTGTATGATATAGAGAGAACTCGTCACTTCGTAGGAAACATTTCTGGTTAATCTTACAACGCCGTATGCACAGGCCGACGCCGGGGCTGCGCGAGCGCACACGGTCTAAGCGTTAACTGTTTATCCGAGTTACACTAAATACTTTAGAATACGAGCGAGGCTTCACATTGTTTATAATACAACGATGAAACCACGCGGCCGACCGGCCACCATTTTGTCCAGCTCGAGCCGCGTGGCCCGTTCTTCTCTCGGCACGAGTCGAACGTAGAAGAATAGGGCTGTGACACGTGTCCCACGAGTTCCCCAGCCGAGGGGGAACCGACCCGGGTCGCCTGGACGAGGCTACGAGAGCTCGCCGAGTAGAGAACAGCCGAGCTGATCCCGACGACCGCCGTTAAGGCCTCGTCCGTTCTCGCCGCTGCTTTTCATTGGCCAATCGCGCGCGAGTAGAGCCGACATGTTGGCACTTGGGGACTCGACGAGAAAGGGACGAGGGTAGAACGGACGGCTCGTCATCGCGACGCAACGAGTAATCCGAGGAAAGACGCGAGTCGAGGAGAGTTCTGATCGGCGGAAGATCTCCGTTTCGATCTCGATCGCGGTATCGTCCGCGAGCGGACGCTTTGCCGCGTGTTTGTACGATTCTCGTTGCTCCGACCTGTATCGCTCGCGTGCGGTGCGGGTATAATGCGCGAAGCGAATAGAGTAGGTACTTGGTATTAGGTCACTGGTGCTCGAATCTCGTTACAGTTGTTAGCTTCTGGCCGGCGAGTGTGTAGCGGTGTTTCGGTCGCGGAGGCAGAAAGACCCCGTTCCGCCAAGGTGGCCGAGTGAAAACGATGTGCGCGCCTTCAGCGTCGATCGATCGATCGAATTCCAGTTTCCTTTTCTTCGTACCCCGCGTTTCCCCCGTGACCGATTGCTCCCGCGGAAACGGAATTCGTTCTACGCGATGCAGCTTCCTTCTGCTTCCGCTCTCGTGCGCTACCCGGGAACACCTCTCTTTCGAATTTGCAGCTGCGCGCGAAGGACGCGAGAAAGGAACAAAGTACGAGCGATGTAGTAAGTATAGTCTCGAGGATTACAAACGGAGACGCGACGCGTCTCTTGTGTGGATGCACGATGAACGAGAAACGAAAAAAAAAAAAAAAAAAAAAAAAAAAAAAAAAAGAAAAATAAAAAGGGGACACAACCATTGCGGAGATGAGAAAGTATGCGTATATGTACGTACGTGTATATGGAACTTCTACCATTTCGATTCGATAACGTTAAACTTACTCAGCGAATACGGATGTAATAAATGGGATTAGCTAATCAGTCTTATGTTAGAGGCTCGTTAACGTCTAGATTGAACTGCGTGTCGCGTCGCTCGCGGTGGATTCTTTCCTCTGGTTCGCTCCACGTTAGCTCTACCGGACTGCTTCTCCGCGATGCACACGGATCGAGAGCATTTTTCGTTCGTCGATACACCTCGACTCTCGCATCTCGAGCTAAACAGTCTACGTTCTCTCGTCTGACTCGGAAGCACGACGGAGCGCGCGCGCCTCCGAACCGTTCGTCCGATTTCTTTTTCCCTTAACCTTGATGGCCCGAGAAACTCTTCGTCCGTTAATGGCCGTTTTTCGACACGCTCGCGTTAGCACCAATCGAGAGAGAACGGCGGGTCGCGGATGCAATCGCCGCGAGCGATTCTTCTATTGCACGATTTCGAGGATTCCTGTCTGAGAATCGCGATTTCCCTCGAACGAATGAATCGAGCCACGAAAACTGGACGAGGTTTCTCGCGCGGTCATCCCGAGGAAATCGCAGAGAATGAATATACGAGGTGAGACGCGCGTGTGTGTGGGGGGTGGGGGTTATCTTGAATCGTCTTGGATCGACTTGGATCGTCTTTGGATATGCGAGAAACGAGAACGAGGATAGATGGCGAATGGAGAGGTTCGCGTTTGAGAAGCTCGGCCCCGTGCGTAAGTGCCAATGACGATCCGTGATTCGATACTTCTCGCAACGGGCCGATCTGTCTCCTCGTATATTCCCTCTCCGACCGTCGTCGAACTACCTAACCTACGATAATAATGGCATTCGAAAAAGCCTAGAGTTGTGCAAAATGGCAATTAAACGCGTCCATTCGCGTCTATTCTTTGTAAAATATAAAACCGCCGTATCCGATCGGCTGGCTCGCCTAATTGCCACTTTGATTCGTAAACGCGGTCAACGAAAGGAAGCCAATGTTCTCTTCACCGTACGATGAGTTCGAACGAAGAAAAGCGCATTAACGGAATATATATATACATACAGGCGCGCGTGTGTGTGTCTGTGTCTGTCTGTATGTATATATATGCGCGAATCGTTAACCTGAATCTTCGACGCGATCCCGCGTTTAGCCGTATTTCGGCCATACGCGTCAGGCCGGTAGAGGTTACGCTCGTTTCGTTTCTGTCGCTTTTCTCCGTTTCATCGGAAAACATTGTCGATCTCTTACTTTCGGCGTGAAAAGGCAGTGTCTGCTGTAACAAGCGGATGCGCGAGGATAAAAGAAAAAGAGAGAGAGAGAGAGAGAGAGAGAGAGAAAAAAAAGAGTCGATGTACCTTACGAACGTAATATAGGAGATATATACTTAGAGAGACGAAATCGAGGGACGTTCACGTTTCTACGAAAATAATTCGTCAACGTCGAGGAGGACGCGCGTTCGATCGCGTCCAGAGACTTAAAATACGACTTACGATTTGGAACCTTTCGTTTCGACTGCGTCAATGGCGCGCTATCCTAGTGCGTGAAGAACGCACGAGTCACGGGGTTATTGGAACGTTTGATCGCGAGTCCGGCGAAACTCGCCTAATTGTTTCACAGACACTGCCCCTTGCGAACGTTCGTTCGGTTGCAAAATAGGTCTGTGTCACATCAGCCGGAATAATATCTCCCTGGTGGACCGCTCGTTGCCGTGATAAAGCGTTCGCAGGCGCCACGTTCAAAGACTGACTCCACCAGTCCATGCACGCCATCTTGGATCGCTGCGAGTGGATCCAAACGCACCCGTGTCGTCGTGACGACCTAGCAACGACGAGTACCGGGTGCGACCGCGTTAACACTACGTGGTCGTGCTGCCGATGTAACCGTTGTTCAAGGTTTCCGGCTTGTTCACGTACTCCACTGGCGACAGCGTTTCCTTCTTCTCCATACCGTTGTCGATATCGATGGCGTCTATGGACGGGAAGTCGACCCGCAGCGGTACCGTTTCCCGCTTCTCGGCAACCGCCAGGATCTCCGGACTACCGTTCTCGTAGTCCGGATTCGCCAGCTTGGACGAGTTCGGACTGCTGAGGAAACTGCGTTTACTGGGGTTCTTCGGACTTCCTGACTTGTTGCTGATCGACAGCTGACTCAGGTTGCTTCTAGAGGCGCTTTTCGCGTTTATGAAGGGCGAACTCTTCACGGACTTCAAACTGTCCTCGACGAACGGTAGGTTCAACGCGTCCTTGCCAGAGGCGACCGAGTCGGCGGAAACGCCGTCGAAATCGTCGAATCCGGCCTTCAACGGCACGTTCGAGGAGTTCATGTCGTGACAGTTTGAGGTCGCCTTGGAGTTCTCGCCGTAAGAGTCCATCCTGTAACGGGGACTGAAACTGTTTTTAATACTGCTAGGCTCGAAACTAGGCGCAAAGTCGCCGAAATCCTGCCGTAACGGGGAATCTTCTTCACCCTCTGCTTCCTCCTCTTGCAGATCTTGCAAGGAGGACAATTCCAGGTGCCTGCGCGCGAATCGAATCGTTGCGTTAGAAACTAGCATTAGCCGTGTCGTTACCCTGACGTCGGAAAAGATATGCTATGCTCACTTGTCAATCTGCGGCGAGTTGGACCTATTTTGATTCCTGGCTTCTACACCCTCCAGACTGTGATAAAAACTCACGTCCTGGAAACTCTCCGAATCGATGTGCTTCAACAACATGGTCGCGATGTCCATAAACGTAGGTCTCCTCGTTGCTTTGTGCCTCCAGGTACGCTTCATCAGTTCGTACAACAACTCTGGGCAATTTTCTGGTCGTTCCATAACTCCTCCGTCGATCACGTACCGTAATACCTGCGGGAATAGGGGTAAGACAAGATCGCTGCAATTTGCCACGAGGATCTCGGCGAAGAAAGTACGCGTACCTGCTCGTTCGATAGACCCTGATAAGGCTGCGATGCGAAGGTCACCATTTCCCACAACACCACTCCATAGCTCCAAACGTCGGAATAGCTGCTGAACACGCCGTCCTTCAGGCTCTCCGGAGCCATCCACCTGACAGGTAACAGGCCCTTGCTACCCTTCCGATAATAGTCCCTCTCGTAGATGTCCCTGGTCATTCCGAAATCTCCCACTTTCACGGTTAAATCTTCCGCGACCATGCAATTCCTAGCAGCCAGGTCTCTATGAACAAACTTCTTGGTCGAGAGATACGCCATCCCGTCAGCGATTTCGATCGCCATCTGAAGTATCCGGTCCAACTTTGGCGACACGTTGGTCAGGCTCTCGCAAGTGTCGGGTCTGTGGCTTCTCAGGTACCGCTTCAGATCTCCATTTACCATCAATTCCATGATAACCAAGGTGGGTTGACCACGAGTCACCACGCCGAGGAGCTTGACCACGTGGTGAGCGTCGAAACCCCTGCGAGAAGAAGTTTCGGATAATCCGTAGAACGCGCGCAACATTCCACCACGCAATTACTCGATCGATAGATTTTGTTCTTACTTCATCACGGATGCCTCGTTGAGGAACTCGATTCGTTCCCGGTCAGTGGCGTCCTTGTTCACCGTTTTCACCGCGCATCGTACTTCCGGCTTGCCCTTCACGATGTCCTTGGCTATTCCTTCGTACACCATGCCGAATGTACCGGTTCCCAGCGACCTGAGCATTTCGATCTTCTCCCTGGGCACCTCCCACTCGTCCAGTACGTACGGCGTGCTCACGTACTCCGGGTTCACGGTAGCGATCAGCGTAGACACGTTCGGCGCGTTCCTCAGTAACTTCCGTTTGCAGACGTAGAACGAGATCAAGCTGGCGATCGCGATGAATACGCAAAACAGCAACCAGAACACTACCCAAAAGGTGATGATCGTGTACCGTTCCTCGATGTAGAAGTACTTGACGTTCGTATAGGCACCGTATCCAGCTAGACTGGTCGCTCGGACTTTGACGGAGTAGTTACCAGCGGGGAGCTCTTTGAGAACGTACCTGTTGCCCGCCTGCGCGAAATCCAGCCTCGTGGTGCACACCACGGTCGGTTTATACTGAAAACAGAGTGATCCCTCGTTCACGCGACGCGAGTTGATCGCTGCTGAAAATTCGTCAACGCGATTTCACTCACGTTCTGTATGTCGACCCTCTTGTACTCGATCTGGTAGGTGATGATCAGACCGTTGGGTTCCGATGGCTCGTCCCACTGGAGCGTGACCATGGTGAGGCTGTTGTTCTCGCCGGATATGCTTATCTTGAAGCTGTTCGGAGGAATGTTGTCCGCGCTTTCCAGTCGCAACGTTCGGAACGTCCTCATACTCTTGGTGGAGCAGTTCTTGTACGTGTCGTTCATCTCTGTCGCCCTGCACGCCTGTACCTCGATGTTATACGCCGCGAAGTGGTGCAGGTTCTTCATCACGAAGGAGAGGTTCGTGCTGGGTACCATCTGCTCGAACGCCGTGTACACTCCGTTCTCGATCTTCTCCATAGGCTGTGCGTACACGAGAAAGCGACGATAGTCGAAGAGAGCGAAGCTTAAACGAACTTACGAAAAGATTTCGAGCGCCGCTTTGTTACCTGATCTCGGTCCGCTGCCTTGGTCTTCCTGGACGAGCCGAACGACATGTCCGAGACGTCGCGTTTTCTCCTCGGTTTCCGCTTCACGTACACCTGGTTGTGCAAAGCGTCCTCGAAAGCGATCGCGCTGGATGCTTCCTTCTCTCGCAGGGACTGGTCCGTTTCCCGATCAGCGCAATCGCAAGTCCCGGTCTCGGGCATCATCTGCTCCTTCTCCTCTTCGATCCGCTTCCTCTCCTCCTCCGCGATCGAGATGGCTTTCTTGTCCGGCAGCAGCATGGCTGATAGGTACACGCGTGTCGTTTGAAAGTCTCGACGAGACAGGGGTGATGGAAAGAAAGAAGAGATCGGTCTACTTACGTTCCTCGCAGTAGTTCCTCTGATCGATGAAGTTGGCGTCATCCCGCTCCCATCGGCCATAGATCCGATAGTACGTGAGGTTTCCGTTCTTGTGAAGAGGAGGCAGCCAGGACATGATCAGCTCGCTGCTCGAGTTACTTCGAGTGGTAAGAGACCTGGGCGCGCTGGGTGCTTCCGGCATCGTTCTGAAGTACGTTAAATTGCTCTGCGCGCCGGACCTCTCCGTCGCAATCGTGTAAGTCTTCACGTAATAAGCGTACTGCGTGTAGGGCTTCAGCTGAGACAAGTAGTGCGTGTGCACGTTCTTCTCCTGTCGGCCGGTCCCGAACTTGCCGCCGCTCTCCACCTGGGTGGTGTTGGTGCTCGCGGAGACGTCGTCCACCTTCCAGCCGTCGCCACCGCAGGCGTCTCTGCCGTCGTACATCGTCACGTTCTTGTTCGGTGCCTCGATGAAGTACACCACGTAGCCTAGGAGAGACCTCGCGTCGTGATGGACGAACGGCTCCCATTCGATCACCGCGCCCCACGGAGACTTCTTGCCCACCCTGGTCTTCAGCTCGGTCACGTTACAGGCGACCTTGTCGCCGTTGCTGTTCGGCGCCACCTCGTAGTCCGTGAACGGTCCCAAGCCAGCCTTCTTTCGCAGCATCTCGATTTTGTAGAGGCACAGCTTCGGGTTCAGATGGAAGAAGATCTTCCCAGGTCCGTCCCTTGACTGGATCTTGATGTCCTTGTGCAAGCTCCAGTCCCAGAGCTCCTGCAGGTTCTGGTTATCCATCACCAGCAGAGAGTACTTGGAGTTGTCGATGTCGTTGCCACGGATGATGCGCAGGTTCTTGAGGAAGTTGAGAGAGATCAGCGGGAAGCTGCGCACGATCTTCAGGTAGCCGTCGATCTCCTCTATGGCACTCAGGCTGTCCTCCAGCTCCTTCACGATGTTCTTGCCGCCTCGTATCTGAATCTCCAGGCTACCCGTGATGTGCGTGCATCCGCGGAGTTTCTGAGCCGAGGCGATGCTGTCCACGTTCGTCCCGGCGCATTCCTTCTGACATCGTCCCTCGCACTTCTTGCACGAGATCTTGCCGTTCGATTCCTCGTCCATGTAACCTGGCGGGCACTCCATTATGCAGCTCCCGTTGAATGGCTTGTGCGGATAGTTGGACACGTAGAACACCTCTCGCGGCTTCTCCATCCGCAGGCACCTCTCCTCGTCGATGCATCGATGGTTCATGAACTCCAAGGTGCCGTTCGGACATCGCTCTCTGCACTCGAAGCCGTCCGTTGCCAGGTCCTTGCACACCGCGCAGTCACGGTTAGTCGGCCCGGTGCAGGTCCCCAGGCACGACGGATGGCAGCATCTCTCCAGTTCCGATTCGTAGCAGGCGTTGTTCTCGCACTTTCGGTCGCAGACTGAAAGAAGAAAATCAGGTGACGGATAAGACACAGGGAGTTCGTCGAAAACCACGGGGTACCGATTTAACCTTCGGATCAGAAGTCGCGAGTCATCGCGAATTTTTGATATCGACAAAGACCGAACAAAATGGCGCGCGACGCCGGGATTTCAGGGGTGCACGTGTAGGAAAACGATCGGGTGGCTGCTGTGTTCCGGGTAAACAGCTTCGCGCGTGTCGCCTCGCCGTCGTGACGTAGTCCCGTCACGTTCCTCGCGAGGACCCCTGGCGACTTTCCCTTCGACTTTTACTGTAATTTGTGCGGAAGGGGGCGCTTGCTCGGTAACGAACGCGTCGCGATCGATAGCCACCGTAAACGCAATCGAGTTGTCCAATAAAGATCTCGAACCCGCGGGAACCAAACGTGTCCGAACCCTTCGGTCAGACCGAAGCTAGAGACTTTCGAACGACTCTCTGAGCCGAACGATTACCCGCGTTCTTTCGAAAGTTCAAGCGACTCGCGGTCGCTAGCACGGCGACATTTAACGCACTCCCGTCAGTTTTTGCCCGCGCAAAGGTCCGTTGGGTGTAATTTAGAGTCGTAGCGCCCACGGGTGAGCCGCCTACGGTGGCCGGCGTGTCGCGCCGCCGCCAATTTCTCGCCGCCCCTTTCCTCCTCGCCACCAGACAGACTCCATTTTCCGCAAGGCCAACGAATAATCGGATAATTTCGGAAGGAAGGAACGATCGAGAGCTGGTCGCCGCGCGTGGGAGCCGCGGCCGCCCAAGATAGCCAGCGCGTGTCCTTTTATCTTCGCGTCGAACGACCGGGTCCCACCGAGAGATCCGCAATTTCCCCTGCGACGTCAGCGAGCCTCGCGTTGGACATCGGCCGACGTCGTTCCGGGAAATTCGCAACTTTGTCACAGGCGGAACGCGAGAACCGACGAGCTCCCGGAGTGGACAATAACAACGGGGGTGCGTGGTTCGTTCGACGTTAAACCGGTTTTCGCGTAAAGAATAGGTAAAATCGTGCTTTGACCTACAACCACGTGTGAGGCTCGTGGTCAGGCTTTTGGGTCGAAACTGATTATCACGAGCCTGGCACGTGGTACATCGGTCGGGTCGAAACTGACTATCACGGGCCTGGTACGTGGTACGTCGGCCGGGCCAAAGGTAGACACCACGTGTCACGCCCATGACATGTCGATGTGCCCCACTTCAAAGATACATCGATAATATATTTTCATAAATATATTAGAAAAGTGGGTACAACTTAAGACAGATTTGCCGAGCCGCGGAATGGCTCGAAGGCTCGACAGTTCTGTTTACGTTTTGGGCCACGCTGTTGAATGTTAAATCGTAGGACAAAGAGTTAAACGAGAGTTACTTCGTTGGCAGTGTTGCTGGTTCCAGCACAGGTATTCGTCCGATTTGGTCGACCTCTGCGGGCAGCGCTTCTCGCACACCGGGCATCCGTTCTTCCGATTATTCGCCTGTGAACAGAAAACGAGCGAGATCAAGACTAAAATCAAACTGGATTATTAAGGTTAAACTTAAGATCATAATTCGATCCTCGTTTGCCCCGATGATCTTGACACAGGGGTGTCGTACGACGCGGACGTACGAACGCGAAGCGATTGCTGGCACACGTGTGTTCGTTAGGGGTGGCCACCAACGCGTGGTAGTGGAGCGACGAAAATGGCGAACAAAGGGGCGAGTTTACCTCGTTGTTAGGTGCACGCCGGCCAAGAGAATTCCTCAACTTCCGCGGAGGCTGTAGAGCGCAAGAGGTCGGATCGATACGTCTGGCGCCTTCTATTATTTATTTTTATCGCCGTCCTACTATTTTCCGGCCTTACCGAAACTTTTATTTTCATACACCTCTGGAAACGCGATACGCCTGTACGTGCGTGGCTTTTGTTCCAGCGTTGCGCCGGGCTTCGTCCTCTGAGCTCGAAATCTCCCGATGAAACGCGTTTCTCGCGTTCCTTTGCCGACGCGAACGTTCATCGGCCACGAAGTTCTTTATATTTTCATATTTCTTCCTTTTTCCCCGCTTGCCTCGTCGATCTCACCGGCACCCCGTTACGTAGTTTACACCGCTGTAAAATACCTAGCGCGCGCGGGCGCTAGCTTCCGGTCCTCGCGCCGCGAGCGTAATCCCGCGACAAAGCAACAGAGGAAACGAGCGAAATTTTCGAACAGGAAAAAAAAAAGGGAAAAACGTGGATACAGTCGAAACAATATTTCGCGCGGTGTTCCAGTCGTATCGGAATAGTTCCGGCGCTAAAGCGGAAGTCGAGGAACGGCTGACTAAATTGTGGAAAATGGTCAATGGACGTTGAACGATAGCGAAACGCGTGGCTGATCTAGCCAATTTGTGTTTCCTCTTTTATCCTCGAGGTTGTATCAAAATTCTCCTCTCGTCTCTCCTTTTTTCCGTGTATTTTAACGCCCATCCTATCAACCGGAAACGCATCTGCGTCCGAGAGGAGGAAGACGATACGACGAAGACGAACGACGTCGTTGTTAAATGAAATACAGGAAGAGCGGAATTGGAACGGTAAAAAATTGCGAAAATCCGAATTCGTCAGTGGAAATATTTGCCCCGGCGATCGAACAATGCGACGAACGCTGCCCTCGAGGATCTCGCCTGGCTGAAAGCTCTAAACTTGGCGACGAACCCTCGACCCTCGACCCTCGACACGCTCGAATTTTTTAGCGCGCCAGCCGGAAACTAATTAACCCTCTGACCCGGTCACGTTCCATCGATCACCCTCGCGACCCGTTCCCGCGACAAGCCAGCGTGTCCTATCGGCCGCACTCGAGAAATCAGATATTTATCGGAATTCTCTGGGGTTACGAAGATCAACAAAACAAACTCGCGGCGTAGTATGCTTTTCGCGCAGTGAATGAACCACGCCATTCGACCGACCGTTTATTCGCCATCTGCACCCCTCATGCCCACTGATAACGGGGATTTTTGCGACGAGGAAAGCAATATTTGAGAGACGATGAAATAAAAATTAAATTTTTCATCTAGAGAGTGTGTGTTCGAGAGAAACGATTTGTATCGTTGTTGAACGAATCGGGTGATAAGATTGGGGCGAAATTTAAGGGTAAATAATATTGGAACCTCTGTGTGAAATTTGTGAAAACGCAGAAATTTTTGTGGGATTTTAGCGCGAACGAAAGAGACGTATAATGGGTAACTGAAATTAATTCTCTTTTTAATGTACACACGTTGATAATTAAATTTCCACGCGAGGGTTTAACCGTTTCAGTGCCACAGGCTTTTGTGGAAATTCGAGTGAAAAGTGCCACGCAACGCCATCACGCTTCTTTCGTGTCACGTCGAAACAGTTATAGAGGAATGTATGCACGTTTATAAACTTTTGTAGCATATTAATTCGTTTTACTACCACGTCGGGAGACTTCATGCCGCAACGAGACCGAGTATGCTGACTAATTAGCTGGTTCTCTTTAGATGCTTTTCGTAATGTAGTTGAATATTTTACATATTGTACGTAGACTAAGGAAGAATAAAGAAGTGAGACAGTAAACGCCTAATTTTTTATTGTTTCGAGTATCGATTGTCGTGCAAATATCTCGTCGAGTCAAAGAAAAGGATTTTCTTCGTAATTCATGGTTTCCATGGTTTGCATATAAAACAGACCTATTTCAAATTCTCGCACAGTGGCGTGATTGAATAATATGAGGTAGATAATTAGTCCCAAAATTGCGAACAACTCGATGAATCTAATAAAGAAATTCTCATTCTTCGTGAGTCCCGTATTTCGTACGTCGAAAAGGAGCTAATTAACTCATTTCGAATTTTCCTACAGCGGTGTAATCGAACAACGCGTGATAGACAGATAGATAATTGGTCCCAAAATCATAGACAATTCGTCCAGTCAATGGAAGAGATTCTCTCCCTTCATGGATCTCATATTTCGCAACCATTCTTCGGAAAACGACTGCCTCTATATCGAATTCTCCCACAGTGGCGTAATCCAACGACGCGAAACATAATTGATCCCAAAATTATAGACGACTCGTCGAACAAAAGAAAGGAGATTCTCCCTCTTCGTGGATCTCATATTTCACATCCATTTTTCGGAAAACGACTGCCTCCATATTGAATCCTCCCACAGTGGTGTAATATACCGACACGTGATAGATAATTGGTTCCAAAATCATAGATATCTCGTCGAATCAAAGAAAGAGATTCTTCCTCTTCATGGATCTCATATTTCGCACCCATTCTTCGTAAAACGACTGACCCTATATCGAATCCTCCCACAGTGGCGTGATCTAACGACACGAGACACAATTGGTCCCAAAATTATAGACAACGCGTCGAGTCAAAGAAAGAAGATTCTCTCTCTTCGTGGATCCCATATTTCACAGACATTCTTCGTAAAACGACTGCCTCCACATCGAATCCTTCTACAGTGGCGTGACCAAACGACGCGAGACAGATAATTGTTTCCAAAATCGCGAACTCGCCCCAAGTGAAAGAGAGAAAAAGATGCGAGAGACGGATTTATCTCGCGGAAGCGACTCGCACGCGACTCGTAATATACGACGCGTGAGCGTCGGGGAAATCAATAAAGAACCCCGATGCACACGCTTGGCCGCGGCCGAAACGGCGCGATGCGTTGCATTTCCATTAGCGAACAATGAAAATTTAAATAAAAGTTGCCGATTAAAAAGGGTCGTCGTCCACTCGGGCCGGCCGGTCGTCGGCCCGCCCTTTTTATTAAATCCACTCGCCACCCACCCCTCGGCACCCTCCTCTTTCCGGCACCCGTTGCACGCCGGAGGAATAATTCAGAACGTATCGCGTGGCAATTAGCGTCGGATTTTCCGCATCTCCTGATCCGCGTGCACGCCCTCCTCAATACTCTTCTCGCGCGTGCTCATCGACGCGCGGCACGCCTTCGCGATCGGCGAATCGAAATTTCCCAACCAAGCCAAAGTAGAGCGGCGTGTATTCCATTAACTCCTCCAGGCTCGGGGTTTTCCGATGACGAAACGCAGCTCGGTTCCGCGAATC
>NW_016907952.1:239800-258949 GCF_001483705.2 Eufriesea mexicana | reverse complement strand
AGAGTGTTTCGTAGCCAACGGAACAGGTACGATTAAAAAATGTAAAGGTAGTTTATTCTTGTAACCGTGCTAGCATCTGTACGTTACGCTGCTCGCTCGAGTTTAAGTCCCCTCGTTCAGTGACGAGATACGCATACATATCGAACTATCAGTTCCCAAAATTTTCCCCACGCATTCTTAGAATTGTCTTGCACACTGTCTTCCAAAAGCAGAGAAACGCCTTGGTCCCGTGCACTCTACATTTATACTTGACCGCAGGATAGTGTCAACTAGGAGCTGATCTTCCGTCGCTCGAGTCTAAATCCCCTCGTACACTAACGAGATATAAACATATATCAAACTATCAGTCGTCCAAATTTTCCCCATGTATTCCTAATACTGTCTTGCACAGTGTTCTCGAGAAACGCCTTGGTCCCGTGCACTCTACATTTATACTTGACCGCAGGATAGTGTCAATTAGGCGCTGATCTCCTGTCGCTCGACTCTAAATCCCCTCGTTCGCTAACGAGATATGCATACATGTCGGATTATCAGTCGTCCAAATTTTCCCCATGCATTCCTAATACTGTCTTGCACATGATTCTCCAGAAACGGAGAAACGTCTTGGTCCCGTGTACTCTACATTTATACTTGCTCGCAGGATAGTGTCAACTAGGCGCTGATCTCCTGTCGCTCGACTCTAAATCCCCTCGTTCGCTAACGAGATATGCATACATGTCGGATTATCAGTCGTCCAAATTTTCCCCATGCATTCCTAATACTGTCTTGCACATGATTCTCCAGAAACGGAGAAACGTCGTGGTCCCATGTACTCTACATTTATACTTGCTCGCAGGATAGTGTCAACTAGGCGCTGATCTCCTGTCCCTGGAGTCTAAATCCCCTCCTTCACTGACGAGATACGCACACATATCGGACTATCAGTCGTCCAAATTTTCCCCATGCGTTCCTAATACTGTCTTGCACAGTGTTCTCGAGAAACGCCTTGGTCCCGTGCACTCTACATTTATACTTGACCCCAGGATACTGTCAACTAGACGATGACCGCCTGTAGGCAATGACTTCCTACATAATTTTTCTTTCTTTGCAGTTCTGCTCGTTCTCCTGACTATTAACCCCCCTTTATATGCTCGTGACAGGAATGACAATAGAAAATAGAAATCGCATCTCGCCGAGATCAGAGCGTATTTGAGGGTCGATCCATCTCCTCCCGATCTCTCGCGATCCCGGCTTCCGATACTTCCAGTCATCGACCAAGACTTAACCTAAACCAAGTCCAAAATACACGAGAATCGTGGGCAAATCACGGCCCGTAGAGCGGGAACTCGACGCGGGTAGCTGATATCGAGGTACGTGCGTGTCTGACGCGAGTCACGGCCGATAACGAGGCAGCGCGACGCGCTCGAGGGCCGCGTGTTTCAGTTCGGAAATTAACGAGTGCTCGCTGGAGTGGACTGGCTGCGATTCCGCGTTACGTCGCTCTCCCAATCGCGTTTTTCGGCCGCGAAACTCGCGATTGCGATCCGTTCCGTTCCGTGCAGCCCGAGCGAAAAACGCGTGACTCGGGAAGAAGGGACGCCGGGAGGGTGGACCGACGCCGCGCGTCGCCACGAGGTGATTCGCTAGTTTGCCACTCGCACGAATCCACGCGTTTGTTCCGCATTCAACGCGAATTAACGATGGCCACCGGGTTCGAGCACCCCGATGGGCCCGCGTAGGGCTGGCAGAGGGTTGACAGGAGGGTGGTATACGCGGCGAACCGTGGTCCATAGCGACATCGAAACGATGTGGGTTTAAGAAACGTGGTACGTGGATCTTCGTAACATCGTCAAATCGATCCCCGATCCTCCTCGATCCTCCGAGACGCAGCGAGTTTGACAGCTGCTGCGTGTTCGTACGGTTGGCGTTTATTTCTAGACGTAATCGTTTGGAAAACGTAGCGATGATGGTCGACTCTGCGATGAGCTGGATCGCTGTTCGTGGAGCGTTGAGAACGACTCGGTTCACCTCTTCGCGGACGAGATGACGATATTATTACCCCGCAGACGGAGAGGACAGTCGGTCGGTCTACGCCAGAAATAGTTGGTCGCGAGCTGTGCCAGCAGAGAGATTCCCTGATTTACGCTGGAACCGGGCAACATTATTGCCCTCCATCGGGCAACATAATCACGGAGGAGCGTTCAGGCATGGGCAATTGAAGTCGGGCGTTCCGCGAGGATCTCGTTCCGCGGAACTCGCGCGAGTCGCGGCGGACGCTGGAACAAAGGGACTCGGGATGGAAGAAAATAGCATCCGGGAGCGCGCGCGTTCCAACGTCGGACGTGTCGAGCCGAAGCGAACGGCTACGCGTGCTAACGATTATTTATTAGCGGCCAAATGGAATTGTTTACAGACGCGAGGGCTGCCAACGGAACGGTTCGTTGCTCCACGCCGGAATAATGCCCCCGGTGCTTCGGTGGATCGTCAAATTTATGCCAAGACGATGTCGACTTGGCCCACAGGCCAGAAGGCGCGGCCATTACCCGCTATTCCGACTTCTTGCCATACAAGATGGAATTCCCGTGCCAAGCTTTAAATGGTACGCGTCCCGTCCATGCGCAGCGTTCTCCTATTCGCTGATTTTATCGTGGGATCTGTCGTTGCACTTGCTATCGTCTAAATCGTCCGATTCGTAGATCACTTACCGCCGTCGACATGTCCTATGCTTCCGATTTTTCCAGAATTCTGTCAACCGTAGGGTCTACCGACGTATCTGCTCTATAGTCGAAGTCGTCCGAATCGTAGATCATTTACCACGATCGATACACCCTAGGTTCCAATTTTTCCAGAATTTCGTCAACCGTAAGATTTCCCATCCTATTTGCTTTATCGTCTAAATCGTCCGTATTATAGATCACTTACCGCGATTGACAGATCTCCTATGCTTCGATTTTTCCAGAATTCTGTCAACCGTAGGATCTACCGTCGTACCTGCTCTATCCTTCAAATCGCCTGAATCGTGGATCATTTACCGCGATCGATTCATCCTATGCTTGGATTCTTCGAAAATTTTGACAACCTAGTGTAGCGGCATCGTTCTCACCCTCGCCGATAGATGGATTCCTACTCGAAGGAGGTCGAGGACTTTCTCGCAAGTGCTCGGTAACAATCCTCCGTTTCCTATATATACAACTTCCAAACCTTCCAATAGGTAGCCTTACTGATGCGTCCACTACCAGGCCCAGGACGAAACCATCCCTTCCCTTTTATTTCGTCCTTTCTAACACCGCCGCCACATCGAGGATACCTGCAACAAACCGACCACACGCCATCCGTGGGGGAGGACCCCCGCAGTTAGGGGATTTACCGTCGCACCTGTCATCGTGTGCCTAAATCGTCCGACTGGTGGATCACTTACCGCCACTGACGCATGTTATACTCCAATTTTCGTCAATCGGTAGGGATCCTCTGTCACACACCTGTTTATCGTCTAAATCCGATTCGTGGATCACTTACCGCTATCACGTGTTCTCCTTTTCCAGCCTTGGCGATCAGGTCCCAGTCGATCGTGTCAACGTAGCAGAGCGTGGGGTTCTTCTCGAAGCGGACGGAGCCTCTGACGATGGTTGTGAGATGGTGCAGCCCGATCTCCTGCAGGTTCATCATCTCGAACGCGACCAGGGCGTAGTTGATGAACAGAGAATGGCCTCGAATCACGGTCAGGTTAGGGAACAGGCGACCGATGCTTCGCAACCCTTTTACCCTACGGCGTGCACAGAGAAAACGGAGAGAGATGAGAATAAGAGAGAGCAGGAAGGAAGGAGAGCAGCAGTTGTGAATGGGAAATCCGGCTCGCCGGCAGCGTACTTTACGACGCTTGTAAAAAGTAGCCAGAAAGGGGAAACCGACGTGGAAGGAAGAAGTCGGCGGAAGGAACCGGCGAGATAATAACGACGTACAACCGACGAGAAGTTTAGTGACCCTCGACGACGAAGGAAGTCGTCGGGATAGGAACGGAGCTTCCGCTGGCCTTGTCGCCTTCGTCGGAATTCCATTTACGAATGATTAATCTCCCCGACCTCGCCTAATCCACCGATTTTCTACCTCTCCGAATCCTCCACCGATTCCACGTCTTCCTCGTCATTATCGTTTCACAGCGACAGCGTATAGCTTTGGGACTCTATGCTCTGCCAAATTTACCAATCGATGAGAAATTCTAGCGATCGTTAGCACATCTCCACTGCGCCAAGAATGTCCCACGTTGCTCCACTATAGTCATACTCGAAATAATAAGATATCTCGCGTCTAGAAATGGCTAGAGATCGCTGACCCAGGCCATCGGAAGCTTTTTGTTCCTCGCGGAAGCGTCGAGCCGAGCCAAGTGCCTTCGAGAAAATTCCCTTACTCGGACTTGGACTCGACCCGGAGAACTCGGGGATTACCTATACAGCAGCAGGTATCCGGTGATCTCTTTCAGCTCCGGGAAAGAGACGTTGGCATACTCCGACGGCTCGGCGTTGTCGATCAGCAAAATTTGTACGAAGCCTTGGACTAGTCGGCATCCCTTCAGTCTTGAGAAATGACGCACGCTGTTTCTTATGTCTATGCTTTGGCACACTGCAACAGAAAAACGTGCAATCCGTTTAATCCACCCGGTCACCTAGCAGACGCTATCGAATTCGGCGTCCCGACGCATCGATCGGCTCCCGGATGTCCTCGTTGCACCATTGACAGCCAACGTTCAGTCAAGGATCTCGAGGACGAGACGACGAGGACCATCCGAGGTGATTGCACCGATTACGATTCGTCAGGACCAAACTTGGATCTCGATTTTCGCTCGTTTCGCGCAGGAAGATCGCGAGGGAGGGGTGAATCGGTATGCAAAAGATTGACGAGGAGTGGGACAGACCCTCCGATATCGGTGGGTGCACGTGTGCGCGGAGACGGTGGTCCCGGCGTATTGTCGTCGCTGGAACAACCGTGACGAAGCGTCGAGTCGTCGCGGTCAACTGTAACGCTGGCTAAAAATACGCGCGCCGGCTGGCATTGGGATAAACACGAGGCCGATCTAGGCACGCGGTCGCCTCGCCTCGACTCGTTTCGCGTCCTCTGCTCTCGTCGCTGTAACGCCGCTGTCACCGGCGTGTCCGCGGCGTCGCTTTTCCACCTGCGGTTAATCGTCCGCGTCGCCGCTTACGCGCCGCTCCAACCACCCTTTTGCTATGGCCAATGTAGCTATTACTTTGGCAGGAGTACTCGAAACTCGTGGGTGGGAATTAGAAGGACGAAAAGGGGAGTCTCAGTCACGGATAGTCATAGTCCTGCTTGGTTCTTCGAGATGTTCGCGAAGGAGGAACGCGTATCGTAATTGGTAGGTGAGTCAACTTCGATAGATAGGTTAATAAGTTAAATACGGTGCTGATTTTGCTATACTTTCTGCTCAGGTGGCAGCCAGTGAGCACTTGATGTCGAATGCTCGAGAATGCTGAAGAGTATGAACAGAAAATTACTTTGTTTCACTTTGTCGTTTGGACTGTGAGAATGGTGCAGTCGATGCACAAATATACAAATTATAAGCAGAAGATAATAGGATGAGGAATGCCAGAAAAAAGGCAAAAGACGATCAGTGAGAAAAAGCTACGGTAGTGTAAAGATCTATTTCAGTAGGGGGAATTTAGTTTTTACAATATATTAATTGTCATTAACAATTTAATCCTAGATAGTGTCGGACCAACGCACCGATGTCGACCAAACAGAAAGTTCACTGTCAGTTCCTAGAATCCATGCCGTCCAAAGGAAAAGTCCACTGTCAGTTCCCAGGTACCGACGTAGCACTCAACGTGCTAATCCTCCAAATGCCAATGTTTCGTCCGATTATTTTACAGGAAGTATTAGTCTGACGATGTTCATGTCTTTCTAGGAATGTAAGTTTTGTAGGCTTTTGTGTTGTTACTATTATCGTTGTAATTTCTTGAATGAAATTGCAGTGTTTATCATAATGTGCAGGGAACTATATACAGTTGTATAACAACTGTAGCGACCGTCATTCTCAGCCTCGCCACTAGATGGATTCCGACTTCGAGGACTTTCTCGCAAGTCCTGGGAAAACCTCCGATTTCTACATATATAACTTCCTGATCTTCCAATCGTATCCCGGTATAGGGTAGCCTTACTGATGAGTCCACTAGCAGACCCAGGACAAAATGCATCCCTTCCTTTTCCTATCGTCCCTTGCAGCATCACCACTCACACAAGGATATCTCCGACGAGGTGACTTTTCAAGTACGTGGGGAAGGACCCCCTACATAACGAATATATAAAGTTTATTACACAGTGAAATATGTGTGCATACTTATGCAAATACAAAGAAATACACACATGCCTTGTGGATATTTTACAGTCGCTATAATGCTCTCTGTGCTGTACTGATTTTGACACTGAATCACTTTTCAGATATCAGAAGGCGCTCGTCATCTCAGGGTCTACCAACTGACGCAGGGATATCACCTCCGAATCCACAGATTGACACGGAAATACTGTAGATAGGAATTTATATCAGGAATTTGTATTTTTAGGAAACAGATTCACCGAGGCTTGCAAGAATCCTCGAATCTCCTTGTTGGCTCCATCTAGCGGCGAAGGTGTGATCGGGTACAGTTATATCGCAGCTATGCAGCTTGGATGCTCGATACCGGGTCGCCAAGAGGGATCATCGGAAGTGAAATTTGAATAGATCCTCGACGCCGGAGCAGCGAGATCGGTCCAGCGTTCGAATCGCTTCGGCCCGTTTTAGGTTAGGTCAGGTAGGTGGATGGAGATTGGCGAGAGATCGGCTGATCCTCTCAGGCTGGGTCAAACTTCCAGGCCTTTCTACGCTCGGAATCCGCGTCGGCCGATTTTTCAGACGAGCATCGGAGAGCTAGGAGTCAAGTGCACTCGGAGGATGATGGGACACGGTCGTTTTCCTTGAACGGATCGCGGACGAAAATCGAATCCGACGTGGCTGGGTGTCACCGACGCCCACGCGACGCCCACTAGGCTTATTTGTCAGCGACCGATTTTTCTACCGCGCGGACATTATTCCGGCGCACAGCGAAGAAACATAAATCGTCGAGCGCGGATTGAGACGTCGAGCAATCGGCGACCTTCGATTTTTCGAAATCGACGTTGTAATCGGTAAGTTTCACGCAATTTTTTACGCGTGATTTATTAA
This sequence comes from Eufriesea mexicana, assembly GCF_001483705.2. Taxonomy (NCBI): domain Eukaryota; kingdom Metazoa; phylum Arthropoda; class Insecta; order Hymenoptera; family Apidae; genus Eufriesea; species Eufriesea mexicana. The sequence continues at coordinate 251,757 of NW_016907952.1, read as the reverse complement.
TCGATAGTTGTACCGTTCTTCAATTTCTGCAATTTAGAAATAAACAATGCAGATATTCGGTTGGCGTGGAAGAAATAGATTACCTTCGATTTTTTGAAATCGGCGCTATACTTGTCGAATTTTATGTCATTCTTTTATTTGTGATTCGTTAATTAATAGTTCGTTCTTCAATTTCCGCAATTTGGAAATAAATAATGAAAGCATTTGATTGGTGTAGAGGAAATAGGCGACCACCGATTTTCCGAAATCGGTGCCATAATCGGTGAGTTTCACGCGACATTTTTCTACGATTTATTAATTAATAATGGTATAGTCCTTCAATTTCTGCAATTTGGAAATAAACAATGAAGATATTTGGTTGCCGTGGAAGAAACAGGCGACCACCGATTTTCCGAAATCGGTGCCATAATCGGTGAGTTTCACGCGACATTTTTCTATGATTTATTAATTAATAGTGGTACAGTCCTTCAATTTCTGCAATTTAGAAATAAACAATGAAGATATTTGGTTGCCGTGGAAGAAACAGGCGACCACCGATTTTCCGAAATCGGTGCCATAATCGGTGAGTTTCACGCGACATTTTTCTATGATTTATTAATTAATAGTGGTACAATCCTTCAATTTCTGCAATTTAGAAATAAACAATGAAGATATTTGGTTGCCGTGGAAGAAACAGGCGACCTCCGATTTTTCGAAATCGTCGCCATAATCATTATGTTTCGCGTGATTAACGTAATAGATCTCCGTTTCGATAGAGGTATGTAATGGCAAATTGCGTTTCATTATTTGCCTTTTATTTTTTACCACCGAATCTATTAAAAGGTTGCACTGCCTGAATTAACTGTCATCCTCAGCTACCGTGGTTAATAGAACATTCCTAATGAATTTTTTTCCCTCGCGGACATTATTCTAATGTATGGTAATCTCTGAGGCGGCTCCATGCAAATCGACCTTTCATTTTTCAAACTAGGCACCAGCGTTTGTTCTAATTAATAACCACCGCATATGACGCGGCTTTTTCATCCATTTTATAATTTTCCTGCCTTGGTAATGATTAAACATTCGCTATTCGTGCGCTTCTGCATTTGACTGAAGCACGAAAAAAGATGGAGGGAAAACAAACGCGTCTGTGAACTGGATTTTTGCCCCGTTAAATTTCCCGCGATTTCTACAATTGTCAAATCGGTAGGAAAATCGCATTGGCCGGCACGGAGACAGGGATCAATTGTGATCGATGGAAGATCGCGACGAATCAGCTTCGATTTGCACGCGGAATCCATCGTATTGCACAATGATCGCCGATTTCCTGCAGCCTAATTACACTGTCCAACAAATTCCAACTTTTTCCCTAATCTGTAATACTCATTTTTAGTTATGGTTTATAAAAAATGTATGAATTGCTAAGTTTATTATTAATAACAAATTGTTTGCAACGTAAATTTATAATAAAAGTGAAAAAACTAATAAATTACTGGTTACTACTTGAAATTATAAAGAACTTATGTTAAAATATATATATAACTTGCAAACAGTTCGTAAATTATTCCACTTATTGTTAATAACAAATTAGTATTGCTAATAACAAATTCTTTGCAACGTAAATTAATAATAAAAGTGAGAAAATTAATAAATTACTAGTTATTGTTTGAAATTATAAAGTACTTGTGTTAAAATATTCAAATAATTTGCAAAAAGTTTATAAATTATTAAATATATTGTTAATAACAAATTAATATTGTTATTAACAAATTGCTCACAACGTATATTTGTAATAAAAGTGAAAAAATTAATAAATTATTGGCTATTAGAGTGGAAAAGTAATAATTAATGGAATCGGAAAAGTTCGAAAATTTGCGATCGGGGTGGGGGAATCGGCCGATCAGCGGCTATATAAGGGACGCCGCTCCGCTGGTCAAGTCATTTGCCGGTTTCGCGTCGCGAGTGTAACATCTAAATTTTTCCGTGCGCGCGTGTGGGGATGGGTCCGAAGTGAGGTGGGGTTGGCTACCCCATCCACCCCCCAGCCCCTGAAACAATTTAATAACAATTTTTCTTTTCAGGACTAATTTTTATTTTCTTTCAGGTTTTAATTTTTTCTTTTTTTTCAGATTTTATTTCTTCGTTTCTATTTATCTTTGTTTGGATATTCGAATATTTAGTAGAATATTCGAATGTTTTGTCGTTGGATTGTTTATGTTACATCATTGGGATGTTTATATCTCATCGTTGGATTGTTCATTCCATTTTCATTTATTTGATGATTCCATTTGATATCCATTTCCATTTATTTTATTCGATTTAATTAATATTTATGGTTTATATTTGTTTGTTTTTATTATGTTTTACTAATCTTTTACTAATTCATTTCTTTTCAGCATTTCAGATTTTTCAAGACATCGTTGAACGGAATGTGTGTGTTTAGACCTAAGTAGTTGTAAGCAGTTATAAGATAGATCTTTAGAGTAAGTATCATGTGCGTGCTATCCGTTCAAAGGTAAGCCACCTAACTTGGAGCGAAATATATACATTCCCTTACCCCTCTCGTTACCAAATAGAACATAATTGTTCTCGCGATAATCTCGCGATCGTTCTTAAGTACCGAATAGCCTACGCGACGTACTTCCCGTGTACTTGACAACTCCGTGTCGCGTAAATCATTCTCACGACTCGTCTCCGACACTCATTTCTGCCACTGTCAATCTCGTCATGCATCGGGATCTCTGGTGGCTCTCGGGCTGGTGAGGCATCTGGAGCAATACGAGGGTCCGTCGACCTTAGTCGTCCTGGGTGCCAATCCATGCACACGACCGGGGGATGGGCACTGCAGTCGGAATCATTGCAAGAGCGTGCCTGCCTGCCCTTCTAGCACTTGGCGGCTATGTGGTTATGTTTGCATAGAGCCGGGGTATGGAGCATGCGCGTGATTCCGACTGTTAGGCCTCGCATAGGACCCTCGGATTGCCACTGGGTGTTTCACTGGTTCGTTAACTGCCTTAGATCAGCGAGTAAGCCATGGCGAGGTCGGCGGTGGCAGGGTGGGCAAGGTCCGATCGGGAGGGTGCTGTGGCTGGAGTTGTCTTGTACATGGGAGTGCATCTCGTAGGCTAGTCGGTCTTTCGAATAATCGCGAACCGAAACCCCTTTCGTAAGACACGAAATATAATAAAGTGTCTGCAAAGTCAACTTCTGTCGCTCCAGGTTAGACTAGGATATCTCTGATACGGATAGCGCCAGCAGGCTGTGCCACGAGGGCACATGTCGGGTCTCGATGCGTAGCCACCTCCACGTGGTGAGACCTGGTAATTCGAATTAGTTTCCAAAAAAAAATCTTTAGATTTTTCTTTGGAAACTTATTCCAAGCTAAGAGCTACGCACGAAGTTTAAGATATTTCCTATCTCTTGTAAATTTTCAATGTTCCCTCTGAACTCTGAAAATGGAGAGTAGGCAACATCTGTTTAAATGATATTTAAATGAAGAGGAATTAAGCTAAATAAGGAAATGAACACAAGAAAGGGGAGGTAAGTAAGTAAGGTAAGTATAAGGGAAGTATAAGGTAAGTATAAGGTAAGTATAAGGTAAGTATAAGGTAAGTATAAGGTAAGTAAAATAATTCAAATGTACTGCCAAGCAGCAAAAGTATTGTCCGAGAATTCTTGGAAATGACGTCATTTCTCAGAAGTGGCACGGCGAGCGACCTCCTATCATGTCATGTTATCCTAGCACAAAGTCGCGAAATCGGCCGAAAATTTCTCGCAGAGATTACAAAAGTATTGTCCGAGAATTCTTGGAAATGACGTCATTTCTCAGAAGTGGCACGGCGAGCGACCTCCTATCATGTCATGTTATCCTAGCACAAAGTCGCGAAATCGGCCGAAAATTTCTCGCAGAGATTGCAAAAGTATTGTCCGAGAATTCTTGGAAATGACGTCATTTCTCAGAAGTGGCACGGCGAGCGACCTCCTATCATGTCATGTTATCCTAGTACAAAGTCGCGAAATCGGCCGAAAATTTCTCGCAGAGATTGCAAAAGTATTGTCCGAGAATTCTTGGAAATGACGTCATTTCTCAGAAGTGGCACGGCGAGCGACTTCCTATCATGTCATGTTATCCTAGTACAAAGTCGCGAAATCAGTCGAAATATTTCTCGCAGAGATTGCAAAAGCATTGTCCGAGAATTCCTGGAAATGACGTCATTTCTCAGAAGTGGCACGGCGAGCGACCTCCTATCATGTCATGTTATCCTAGTACAAAGACGCGAAATCGGTCGAAATATTTCTCGCAGAGATTGCAAAAGTATTGTCCGAGAATTCTTGGAAATGACGTCATTTCCTGGAACTGACTCGATGTGGGACCTCCTTTCGTGTCATGTTATCCTAGTACAAAGTCGCGAAATCGGCCGAAAATTTCTGGCAGAGGCTGCAAGAGTATTGTCCGAGAATTCTTGGAAATGACGTCATTTGTTGGAACTGAATCGATGTGGAACCTCCTTTCGTGTCATGTTATCCTAGTACAAAGTCACGAAATCGGTCGAAAATTTTTCGCCGAGGCGGCAAAAGCATTGTCCGAGAATTCTTGGAAATGACGTCATTTTTTGGAAGTGGCACGACGAGCGACCTCCTATCATGTCATGTTATCCTAGTACAAAGTCGCGAAATCGGTCGAAAATTTCTTGCAGAGACTGCAAGAGTATTGTCCGAGAATTCTTGGAAATGACGTCATTTCTTGGAAGTGGCACGTTGAGCGACCTCCTATCGTGTCATGTGATCCTAATACAAAGTCAAGAAATCGGTCGAAAATTTTGCGCCGAGGCGGCAAAATCATTGTCCGAGAATTCTTGGAAATTACGTCATTTCTTGGAACTGCCCTGACAAGCGACCTCTTGTCATGTCATGTTATCCTGATACAAAATCGCGAAATCGGCTAGAAAGTTTTCCTTGTGGTGGCAAAAGTTTTGATCCGAAAATTCAAGGAAATTATGTCTGTGTTTGAAACGCTGTAAAATCAAACCACGTGACTTACGCCCACGCAATTTACACACATGACACGTATGCACCTGAGGATTAGATTGATGCAACCCGCAATGGTTTCGAACCTTCTCCACAAATGATATATTCCTCCTCAGACCTTTTATATCAAATTGATTTTCTACTATAGTTAGCATACTACTACATAAATAAAAGGGGGAAATTTGAGGATACCCTGCTGTTTAAAAGCTAAACTCTATAGGCCCTAATGCAACCCGTTGTACGGCGACAATATCTTCAATAAGATAGGCAGGGATAGAAGTTGAAGCGACGATCAGTGCCATCTATGATTTTCGATTGGAAGTTCGTATAGGTAACAGGGGTACAGAATGCACGAGAATGTCGTCGATTATCTCGTGACGTCATGAACGAGGACAGAATACGTATTCGAAAAAGATATAAAATATTCTGCAACGAAAAATTACCAAATTACGTAATTTCCGTACTTAATTTATGATAATTTCGATAAACTAAAGACTCACCTCAGTTTTAAGATAAGAATGAACCTCCTAACGTTCTTAATTATTACGTAATACTTCACATTTTAAGTAAAAAAATCGAGAGTGTTTAGAAAAACGCACAATTTTCGAAAACTTGGGGTAGCAGAGCAATTTCGATGACGGAGTCGTATTGAGGAAAGTAAATTCTAGAAGAATATACCTAATAGATGTTACCAGATGAAGATTCGTGTCGTATTTATGGATGTATGTGTCGCCGATATCGATCACGTGTTTAGATTCGCGCGATCCTCGCGTATTTCTGGAATTTCTGCGAATCTGCGTCGCGAATCTCGTAAACGACGCAACGGCGCTTTTACGCAGTCGATTGGCCTGTCGATAGTAGCAGATTCGCGATGGCTCGGCGACTTTTCCTCGAACGCGGCCAGAATTCGATTCCGCGCGAAACGAGACACCGCGGACGCTGGAGAACGAAGACACGTGTGTCAAGGAAGCGCGTCGGGTTACCCGCGATTAGCGATTTCACCCGATCGACGGTCCAAGCGTCGCGTAACGCCGCGCACGCGCGAATCGATCGGCCAATCGAGGAAATATCCGCGATTTTTCCGCGAGTTTCGTATGTCTTTATTGTTAATTCTTATTTGAATTTATGGAGACTTTTTAGTAGCATGATGTCGACGGTAAAGCCTCGATTTTTGCACAGATTTCATTTATTTTTATTAGTAATTTTTATTTTAATTTCGGAGGTTTTGAACTCATCGATGTCAAAAATAAATCCCCAATTCTTTCAGAGATCTTGTATGTTTTTATTATTAATTATTATTTGCATTTAGCTGATTTTGAATTGGACAATGTCAAAGGCAAAAGCACGATTTTTCTGCAGATTTTATTTATTTTTATTATTAATTATTATTTGAATTTAGGTGATTTAGCATCGGATGATGTCGAAGGCAAAGCTTCGATTTTTGTACAGATTTTATTTATATTTATTAGTAATTTTTATTTTAATTTCGAAGGTTTCGTATTGATCGATATCGAGGACAAATCCCCGATTTTTTCACGGATCTTGTATGTTTTTATTATTAATTATTATTTGCATTTAGCTGATTTTGAATTGGACAATGTCAAAGGCAAAAGCACGATTTTTCTACAGATTTTATTTATCTTTATTATTAATCTTTATTTTAATTTCGGGGGGTTTAAATTGATCCATGTCGAAGACGAAGCCCCAATTTTTTCGCGAACCTGATATTTCTATTCTTATCAATTATTATTCCAAGTTAGGTAATTTAGAATCGGAGGATGTCGAGGAGAAATTTACGATTAAATTTTTCCACGGATCTAATTTGTTTCTATTATTAAAAAATTAATATTATTACGAGATCATATCCACCCGGTATTCGGGCAAAAAGAACTGATCGTACCTTCAGTGCAGAACAATCCTGCACCTTCCAGAAAGTTCGGTTTAAATAACAATCGGCTATTGACTATAAAAGGAACGTCTTTCATCGAAGTTCAGCGAGTGTTGTCAACCTTTTCAGCAGGGAAAATCTATTCAGACGTTTTAGAATTCTTCGGCAATCCAGCGATCGAACTTCGAGGATAAGAATTACACTCGCGATTTGTAACAATATTTAAACATTAAAATCCTCAGAAGTCGCCCAAAATTCTGCCCCAGACTCGAAAACTGCACCGCTAGAACTTGTATACCGCGAGTTTTCGCGGGTCTATGTCGCAGTTACCGCGCGAGGCTTCCGGAAATACTATATCAGCGTGTCACTTGACCCCCGAAGAAGCTTCTCCACGGTCGCCGGTATAACGTAACCCTTGTGGACACGACTAATACCCGGAAGTCTCGGAAGGTAATCCTCGAAATGTGTTCGGGATATTGACGTTCCATCTGATCGGAGATAACGGTGTCAGGCTGGTTGGAAAGATTCGGACGTGACTGGAAGCAACTCGCCAACGTCTCCCGGCTTATCGGCGCTGCCTCGAGCTTACGGGTTGCTTTAAAATGCAAATTTCCGAATCGAACGAACGAAACGGAGGCAACGCTAACGCCAGATCGATCTTCGTCCCACTGCTCGCACACCCGGTATTCTCAGCTTTCTCTCCGCCTTCTTGCCTTTCCGACTCCGGATTCTTCTTCGGGTTCCACGCTGCCCCGATATCTTATCGTCGCGTCTACGTCCAGCCGGTATCGATTCTACGCAAACACCGTTCAACTTGCACGGAATCGAATTTTACTTTCCACCCGCGATAACCGTGCGCAAACTCCCAGCGATACGCTTGTCTTGCTTCGACGTTACGCGATCCACGGCTGTCTGTAGATGCCCGATAATCGGTAGATCGCTCGAATTTTCGCGGAAATCGTGAACAACTTCACCACGGTGTTGCGATTCGTGTTCCTTCTTGCGATTTAACGTCATTGTCACGCGTCGATGTAACGCGTAACGTTGTTCAACCCTTTACATTTGCGATGATATATATTAGGTTGTCACCTAAGTTCTTTCCGCGTCACGCTATGTATGTCCCCGTGCCGGCTATGTTTGTAAACATGCAGGATTATCAATTCTCCGTTTATGGCATCGTACCATGGCATCATACCATAATACATATAATTATACCATACAGGGATAAATCAACCTTAAACAACAAACATCGTCTATTGATTTGGCATGAAAAAGAAAGGAAGAAACTTTTGGGACACCCTAATGAATGTAGAAAAGAAATAAATACGGCCCTGAAAGAATGTCAAGAGAGTTTGGACTTATTGTTCGAACGAAAGTGGCCACGTGCAAGAGGATCGAATTTAAGGGATGTTTATGACAAACGAGTGAGTCTACGAATACGTCTGAGTGTTTAGGATACGTGAGATCGAGAAAGAGAATACGAGTATGAAAGAAGACAGAACGCAAGGTTTAACAATGCGAATACTATACCGTGGGAAATAATTCGGGCCTTAACCGTTTGAGTGCCACGGGTCATTATTGTTTCCCAATCGATATTTGCCAAGCGGCGCGATAGCGCTTGTCATATTCCGTGTCCAAAAATGCCGAGCGGCGCGATAGCGCTTCTTATATTCCGCGTTCACCAACCGAGCGCGTTGATTGTCAGCTTCGCATCTCAGAGCGCTGGCACTTTTGGACACAAAATAGAAGAAGCGCGATCGCGCCGCTTGGCACTCAAACGGTTAAATAAGACATCGAATCATTAGAAAGACCGGTAATAATTCGAATATTGGCAATATAGTATCGGATGTAAAGCAGTAAAGACAGAAACCGTAGCATCGTACGTATTTTCCCTTCGATATCCAGAAGCCGATCCATCCGTCTCTGCTCTCGTTGTAACAATCGGCGCCATCTTTGCAGACCGGAAATGCTTTCCGCGACGCCCGTTCTGCGCGCGAATTTTTCGGACGCCGAGTAAAAGGTTGCTTTTAAAACGAATGTAGATCGGGGTGCGTTATCGGCATGTCATCGGTAGAAAATGACACGAGTAACCGGTTATCGCGGATATCGCGGTGCTTTATCCCTGCAACGAAATTGATAAGGAACATTGACGTCTGTTATCTCTCGACGTCAATGGCGAGTCGAACTCGATTGACATTCACCGGTGACTCGTGATTTTTCTCTGTGCTCCTTAGTCTTGGTGGAACAGGATGCGGAGTATCCGGGAAAAGGGAATATGCGTTAAGGTCTCCAGTTCGGCAGGTGACATTAACGAGGGAGAGAATGAGAAAAAATGGGGATAATTTAACGTGGTGCCGCAATCGGCGAAAATTTATGCAAAATCGTCGCGCCAACTCTGGAACCGAGCGACGAAACACGCTGCAGTGTAACTGTAAAGTGACCTAGTAAGAAGGCATAAGCTCTGCGATCCCCGCTTACCGCTGCTCGTCATTTTTCGATGGCTTCGAAATGGAATTCGGAACCGTTCGTGCACTCCGATTGCTGCGAAATTTCGCGACAGGACAATTGTCGACTCGTGGCTCACGTCTTTTTCCGCTAATTCGAGGCGAGATGGCGATAGGGTACTTCCGTCTACGTTTGTTAATGATCCAATCCTGACGAATGATTCCTCCAAATCTATCTAGCAATTATTTATTTATTTATTTAGTGATAAACGGAACGGAGGTAAACGCGCGTTTAGATAGAAAAGATCCGGCGCAAACATACGTACATATTTAAAAATATTTCGTATAAATAAAAAATACGACGGGGGAAAACACAAATATAGAATGAAAATAAAACGAAAAACCTGAGCGTTTGGCATTCAGTAAAATTTTCATCCACAGCTGAACGATTTCTGTACAGATTTCTCATTTCAAACTGCTTCGACTTTAATTATTCGATGCGTGTTATTATCCGTTAATTAATACGTGTTCTACGTTGATTACGATATTTAGACCCTATTTCAGATGAATTCAGGTGAATTTTAAGTCCTGATTTCTTCGAATTTTCCGATTCATCGTACACGATCGCAGAATCACCGACCGGTTCTAAAGAAAAGCCGATCTGTAAGACAGGAATTATATCGACCCTCGGAAACCTCCCTCCACCCCCGAAATATACGTCGAAGACCTACGGTACCCAGTCAACGCGTCCAACTTCCTACCACCCCCTCGCGAGACTCACCCTTTGTCAAAGCTGTCCCAAAGCTCGACAGACACACCTGATAAATCGGCGAAACTTCTCCGGAAGACAGTGAAAAGAAAATACCTAGGATTCGAGTACCCGCCATTGGTGAATCCTCGCACGCGTCTACATGGACTCGCGATCAGACGAAAAAGTGCGCGCAGATATCGGCTACCCGATCTCGAACCGTGTGTCGGCTCACGCTACAAAAGATCCGAGTAGAGACCCTTCGCAGGTTCATTTAAAATCTGCACACACGTATCAGTCGGCGTCGACCTCGAGGTATGAAATTAACCAACACACGAGCGACAATGCCCCCTCCGACACATTGCAGAATTCTCGACTATGCGTATCGAGGCGTCGATCGAGGCCGCTATTGACAACGGCCGCGAGGCGCCGTCTGTTATTAAGGGAAATAAAAATTATCGAGTATCGCGCGTCAGTCGCTCGGTCGCTGGCAACTGGTCGGAAAAAAGAGAGAAACGGAGAGCAAGGGGAGAGAACCGCGCGGCAAGTCGTTTGGCAATTAAAAAACCCTCTATCCGTGAACGGCGATCGAAGGCATTCGTGGTTTCGCCATTCGTCGCTCCGTTCCGCTCTTCTCGCGATCCTCCCCTGATAGCCTCCGAGAGGTCATCGATTCCGTGAAACCTAACGAGTTTCCTTCCACCGGGATGGCGCTCTAACCACCGGCCAGAGAGGTTAATTTCGCGCCGGCCACGCGGATTAAAACCGACCCACGCGAATCTTCGCGCACATTCCTAACCTCTATCCTCCGCGCGATCCCCAAAATGGCGACTTTCGAGTATCGCCTAATGGCGCAACTGCTTTTCCATTCTTGGCAATAGAAGAAATTAGAAAGGAAAGCTTCCCATTTCCGATTTCTCAGTTCTATTAATTAATATTTCTTGGCGAACACCAAGTCTAACCTCGAAGCTTAGAAATTTATGACCCAAAATAATTTTCACCATAAATTTTGGACTCTTGGTAAGTTAGTAGTTTCGATAGGTATCCCTGTTTGGATAAGTATATTTAGAAAGGATATAATTCTAGTAATCTAATAATCGTAATGGCGTCTGTTCACGTTCGTCTCTTCCCCAGCCAGCCACGCGAATCTTCGCGCACATTCCTAACCTCTATCCTCCGCGCGCTCCCCAAAATGGTGGCTTTGGAGTATCGCCTAATGGCGCAACTGCTTTTCCATTCTTGGCAATAGAAGAAATTAGAAAGGAAAGCTTCCCATTTCCGATCTTCGATTTCTCAGTACTATCGATTAATGATTTTTGGCAAAAGCCAATTCTGAATCCCGAACCTTTACATATAAGGTTTATGGCCTAAACGAATTTTTACCGTAAGTCTCTGACACTTGATAGGTTAGTAGTTTCGATAGACCTCTCTGCTTGGATAAGTATATTTAGAAAGGATATAATTCTAGTAATCTAATAATCGTAATAGCGTCTGTTCGCGTTCGTCTCTTTTCCCCAGCCAGCCACGCGAATCTTCGCGCACATTCCTAACCTCTATCCTCCGCGCGATCCCCAAAATGGCGGCTTTGGAGTATCGCTTAATGGTGGAACTGTTTTTCCTTCCTTGGGAATAGAAGGAATTAAAAAGAAAAGCTTCCTATTTCCGATCTTCGATTACTCAGTACTATCGATTAATGATTTTTAGCAAAAGCCAATTCTGAATCCCGAACCTTTACATATAAGGTTTATGGCCTAAACGAATTTTTACCGTAAGTCTCTGACACTTGATAGGTTAGTAGTTTCGATAGACCTCTCTGCTTGGATAAATATATTTAGAAAGGATATAATTCTAGTAATCTAATAATCGTAAT
>NW_016907952.1:183642-239156 GCF_001483705.2 Eufriesea mexicana | reverse complement strand
CCTGAGCCACCCACGCGTACCTCGAGAACGGTTAGAGAATGAAGGTTTCGCATCGGTGTAGATGAGTTGGGCGGGAGAAAGGGCGAGGAGGAAAGGCTGACGGTGACCTATGATACGGTGTTATTCAGAGTGGTGGAAAGTTAAAAATAAAGGCGGCGGGCCCGGGAGAAAGAAGCCCCCAACGGGGTCGTTGGAATGGTTGACGCGATCCACTGAAATAAAAGTAGCCAGCGTTGTTCCCCGATGTCGGGCGTTGATCGCGGGAGCCTCTGGAGTCTATTAAAAGCGTCTCTTCCTGCCGTTTCCGATCAAGCGACGCGCGTCGAGCGCGTACACACGCCGATGAACGACTGCTTTTTGCCTGGCGTACGCGTTTATAAATAAACCACCTGTACACGCTGGCTACGCCAAAGATAGAAACGAAGACGGCTCTCGGATGCGATCGAATCGAATCGATTCCTCTAGCGCGACTCGGTCGCGTGGAAAATGGCCGCCGCCTACGACTCCGCCACGCGGACGGAGACACCTGGCGGAGGCGTCGGTGCACGAGGCGCTGGGGGCCCGCGCACGAAAATCCTTGGCGAGTCGGACACACCCGATGACAGAGAGCGTCGCGGTCCATGCGGCGCGGCAAACCGGCGGGATGGGTGAGTGACGCGTGAAGTTGCTTCGGCTCGGTGTGCGGTCCGATGAATGGAGAGACGACGGCGAGAAGACGGCGAGAAGACGGCGAGAAGACGGCGAGGAGAAAGGAGGAATTCTTCGCGGTGGGTGCTCTCTCGCGCCTAAGAAGTCCCGGTATTTATGTTCTCCTTAACCCTTTCGCTAGGAACAGCCGCGGCGTGGCGAACACGGGCCGCTTTACACGCCGCGTCTATAAATATAAATTACACCGCGGCGGTGGCGAGTAGCGGTTTTTCCGACGCGAGATATTCGAGCGGACGGAGAAGGTTGGCCGGCGAGGCGGATTTCGGGCAGGTCCGCCTCTGGCGAAAGGGTTAAGACGGGCCAGGTCGGCCGGTTCTATTAACGGAGTCGTTAGCAGGTGCGAGCGGTGGCCGGAGAGATAGGTGGCGGTGCGGCGGGAACTGCATCGTCGAGCGGCGATCGACGAACCCGTTTGCCACGCGAGTGCAACAAAATCGCAACGAGCCATTGCGATTAACGGCGGCGCGACCGGCCGACAGGCTGGAGGGGATCGCGCGGCTGCTTGAAAAAGTTTCAACGGACACCGCATTCCAGACGCTCTCTTCAAGGTTATTAGCCATTCACCCAAAGGCCGAAGTACTCGGATGCCCTATACCGAGGAGCCCCTTTCAGCCCCTCGCGCTGCACTCTGCTGCGCTCCCCGCCGCGAGCAGCGACATCGGTAGTCGTTTCGATATTTATCCTTCGAAAAAGGTCGCGCGGATCACGCGTCGCTGCGAGTCGCTCAGAGTCGCTGAAAGTCGCTGAAAGTCGCTGAAACTCGTTGAAAGAAGGGTTCAGGAATTCGCAAGATGCCGCGTGGCGTTTGAGGTCTGTAATTCGGCTGCTCGCGTCGCTCGGGAACCTTCCCACGATCGGGGCCCGGCAGAAGTTAAATCATCGCGAAACCGGTACTCCGGGACAGCGCGAACCACCACCGAACGCAGCGGGAATCGCGATGGAAAATTCCTAGGTCGAAAGTAGCCGCGGCAACGCGATGGCGATCGTGGAGGACACCGGCCGGTCTTCGACGGTTCTCGGAAACGCTTGGCGTTGGCGCTCGCGCGCTCGTGGAGACGACGCCGACTACTCGGCGCGGGCAACTTTGTAACGACTCGCGTTCAATTTTCTAACCGAGAGATTGCACATAATCATATATTCTCACCGGCTAACATCGTTCCGACTAATTGCCACTTTGTGCATACCAACGGAACCGGTTACGATCGATGATTCGAGCGGCGCATTCGGCTCGGATAATGGTTCCGCTTCGTTGCCCCGATCGATCGGAACGACCGCGAATAGTCGGGAACGAGAAGGAGAGGCGTGTTTCCTTGCAACGTAATAACGAATAAAGGAATCGAGGAACATTGTCTTGCTTTATCGCATACGTTTAACCCCCCGTCCTTGCAGTTTCCCGCCGGAACCCGGGGCCCCGACGCGCGCTCGCCATCATCGGCCACGGCCAGATCGGCCAACCTTTCGACCACGTTCCCTCGCTTTCCAATCGTTCGTTGGCCTCGTTAGATTAGACGAACGCCGAACGAATTCGGATCGCACCGATAAATCACCGTTCCGAGCGGATCCGCGTGCATCTGGACGAGGCCGACAAAGTGGAGCGGGCACGGTTCCCTGTCCGCCTTTTTCTCTACCAATCTCGCGGTGTAAATCAGCCAGACCGTGCTGGCCTCACCCGCGACAGTTCGTCGTCGACGACGCTGCAGCTCTCGCCGCGACCAAGGGGCGCCGCTAAATCCTGCCAAGAGACTCCGGATTTCTCCGCAACACCGATATACCGATTCTACATCCGGCTGACGCGTGTTCGGGCAACCGCAAATTTGCCCGCCGATATTCCCTCCGCTAACCCGCCGCGATTTACGCCACTCCACTGTCGTTCTTTGTCCCCTGCTCGCCCGCTATGCAACCTGCTACGAGAATCTACCGAGTGTTCCCCGAGATCACGCGGGAAAGATGAACGGAAGCGTGATCGATCTCGTACCACGTTTGCGGTTGCTTCTTCTGCTAATTTCGGATAAGGAGAATCGATATTTTCTCTCCCTTTTTTGTTTCTTGGGAAGCATTTTGTCGAAAATATAGCGTCATTGCCACTGTTTTTGAGGCTTCAGGGACGGAGTCGATTTGGGACTTGCTTTCCGAGATTAGGTGACGATCTGTTTTGAGGTCGTTTATTGACACTAAACCTAGCATGATGGGCCCAATGATAGGTGAATGAAGAAATAAAAAAGAGGAGATGATTGAAAGGAAATGTTGACTGTTATAAGAATAGTTGCGAAGAATATGGAATTTTGATTAAAATTTTGGAAATGCTCGTTTATATTGCGATAAGTTTAACGATAACTCGGTTATTAGCTATATCGGTAAACATAGCATTACTGGCCTAAATGACATGTAAATGAAGAAATAAAAGGAAATGATTGAAAGTGTTAACAATTAGAAGAAAATTCGCAAAGAATACGGAATATTGATTGAAATTTTGGAAATGCTCGTTTATGCTATAGTGAGTTTAACGACAGCTCGATTATTAGCTATATCGATAAGGAATGACTCGAAATGATTTCGAGTATCGTGCATAGTATTACACAATTGCAACAATTTCCGCTATTTCGTGCACAAAAAGATGGCGAATATTCTGCAAATATGAACAGTTCAATGAGTCTCCACGTTCAATCTCCCAATTATTATACAATATATATTCTTATCACACGACTATAATTATATTCAACAACCTCAAAATTCGAAAAATTTCTAAAATTCTTATCCAATTTTATCGCGATTAAACCTAAACTTTTCGAACGTGTAATTCCCAGTAATAAAATCGAAGAGTGAGAGATTAAGGACCCCCAAAAGATTCTGTTAAGAAAAATCAAGGATTCCAGAATAAATCTGTGCTTGGCGTCCATCTACCGTGCCCAAACCTACTCTAGGACATTCCCTGTATTTCCTCGAGCGATAAAGGTACCGAGAGAAGGGGCGGGGAGACAATCTCTTCGTTCTCTAAGGCAAATAACGACGAGTCCCCGGGTGATGGCGCGGGGAACACGGTGTATTATACGCCATTCGCGGGAAATATCGGAGCGAATCGCGAATTCACGCGAATAATAAACGAGCCAACCCTGTGGGACACTCCGAACGAGACGATTCACCGCTCCAACGGTCCATTATACACAGAATGCGACGCGATCGGCCCGAATCCGCATCGGGATTCACGGTTGCATTATGGCGGACGATCGACGAACAGCGAGGAGGTTCTCGAATGGATTTCTCGACGAAATCACAGCACCGAGCGGATCTTTCGCGTTCTTCGCCGTCAACGAATCCTTGACCCTCGATAAATATCGATCCACCAGTTTCGCACGATTTATTCCAGTATACGCGAAATTTTAAACGAAGGAATATTAAAATTCAATACTCGAGTTAGTTTCACCGTCGAAGAAGGATAAATATAATCGGTAAAATTTTAATTAAAATGTAAAGAAATTGGGGGAAAAATTGTTCAGAAAGGGGAGAGATTGGTACGTCCCTTGTGAAAATATCGATTCTCAAATATCGATCAGAACGTGGAGAAATTGTGCGAAAAATTAAGGAATACCTTTCAGCTGGTGCAAAAGTTCTGCGAGTTCTGGAAAATTCTGCGAAGGATTTAAATTATCTATTTTGTTTATTTTATAGGTTTATCTACTAGTGCGCGTGTCAGAGTATATGCATGCCAAATTTCAGGCGAATTGATGTCCTAGTTTTCGAGATACCTTTCTGCCAATTTAAAAAGATGACGCTTGCATACTTGCACGCTATAAACATGCTGTGGGGCACTTAATATTTCGAGGACTATATTGAAAATTTGGAAATATATTCTAGGAGTATTGTACTACTTTTGTACGAATTAAAATCAAGTCTACACTAGAATCCTTTGTTGAATTTGAAAAGATGGTGCTCGTATTGTTCTCGAATGGATTTCTCGACGAAATCACAGCACCGAGCGGATCTTTCGCGTTCTTCGCCGTCAACGAATCCTTGACCCTCGATAAATATCGATCCACCAGTTTCGCACGATTTATTCCAGTATACGCGAAATTTTAAACGAAGGAATATTAAAATTCAATACTCGAGTTAGTTTCACCGTCGAAGAAGGATAAATATAATCGGTAAAATTTTAATTAAAATGTAAAGAAATTGGGGGAAAAATTGTTCAGAAAGGGGAGAGATTGGTACGTCCCTTGTGAAAATATCGATTCTCAAATATCGATCAGAACGTGGAGAAATTGTGCGAAAAATTAAGGAATACCTTTCAGCTGGTGCAAAAGTTCTGCGAGTTCTGGAAAATTCTGCGAAGGATTTAAATTATCTATTTTGTTTATTTTATAGGTTTATCTACTAGTGCGCGTGTCAGAGTATATGCATGCCAAATTTCAGGCGAATTGATGTCCTAGTTTTCGAGATACCTTTCTGCCAATTTAAAAAGATGACGCTTGCATACTTGCACGCTATAAACATGCTGTGGGGCACTTAATATTTCGAGGACTATATTGAAAATTTGGAAATATATTCTAGGAGTATTGTACTACTTTTGTACGAATTAAAATCAAGTCTACACTAGAATCCTTTGTTGAATTTGAAAAGATGGTGCTCGTATACTTGCACGCAATAAACATGCTGAGGAGCCCTTAATACTTCGAGGACTATATTGAAAATTTGGAAATATATTCTAGGAATGTCCTACTATTTTTGTACCGTCTAAAATGCAGTCTACATCAGGATCCTTTATTGAATTTGAAAAGATAGCATTCGTATACTTGCACGCAATAAACACTCTGCGGTACCCTTAATATTTCAAGGACTACGTTGAAAATTTGGAAGAATATTCTCGAAAAATGATTGATTAATCCAATAAGAAAAGAAATCGATCTTTCTTCCGTCTACGCCAGAATCCGGATGATATATTTGCACGAAATGAACATAATGCGGGGCCCCTAATATTTCGAGAGCTATATTAAAAATTTGGAAATATATTCTAGGAATGTCGTACCATTGTACCGATTGAAATCCAATCTACGTCAGAATCCGGCTTTAATTTAATCCTCGACGAATGCCATTGATTCGGTTTCTCCGAGTCGGTGGAAAAACTATGCGAGATATCGAGAGGAATGCAGGATTGACAGCAATTACCCGGTCTGCGGCGCGTATCCGCGTGGAAAACTCGGCGAGATAGCCAAGGAAGCCGCAAAAACCACGGCTGCCGGCCGCGAACCGCGCGAATTCCTTTAAAAATCGAAGAATAGCATCGGTCGCTGGCGACACCGTTAGAATTCGCGTCTAAACCGGCCGCGTGAGCTACCGGTTGCGTGTCGTCGGGGTTCGACGCGCGGTGGCGATCTTGTCGATTCGGCCGGGCCCCGGGCAAGCGGACACGGAACACGGTCTCGAAAAACGGCCGGCGCGAGCGCATAAATTAGCCGCGTAACGTTTGTCATTCTCGTGCTTTCGGCTCGTTAAAGCATGACGGAGACCGGAAAGCAGCGTCGGGGCGCCGCACGAAAGCCAGAACGCCGCGACGCGGTGTCTACCGTGCGGCTTCGCACGAATCTTGCCTCGCCTGCTCACCAAGGCAGCACGAAACGCGATTACGTCCACCGTGTATCGCTGATCGTGTTTCCCCGTGTAATCCACCATTTGCTCTTTGCTCCCTTCGCGAGTCCGATCCTTCCACGCGCCTTCGTCCAACTTCGCTCTGGTACCCCAGTTGTACCCCTCGATCCGCGTAACTTCCGAATCTAGCTGATTTCGAGACGTGTCGCAGTGTGTCGAGGAGAGGAGGAGTGGAGATGAGTGTAAAAATAAGTCTAATCGTAAGACAGAGTGTCAAATTCTACTTTGCTCTCCTACGTCCGATACGATACTTTTCAGCTACCGTGTCCCGATCCGTATGAAGGGATATCGCGAGGGATTAACAAGTTAGCCACAATTTCACGCCGCAGTTAGCCGTCATGTGGGTCCTTCCAAGTACACAAGGACCGACACACGCGTAGCGACAACAAGAACGAAAAGCCAGCCACCGGTTCGTACGTACCCACTATGCCTGAACTCGAAGGCAAGCCTAGTGCCTGTCCCTAGGGACTGGCGTGGCGTTTAACGTGTTAAATAAACGGAAAGCACTGTATCGGATCTTATTAAAGTTTATTATGCACGAGGGGAGCGGGTAGCTGGGTCGAGAATATCGTATCGTTCTTTGGAAAATGTTCTGACTCGCACTCTGGTCACCAACGAACTGTCTGCACTTTTTCCAACCCTGGCCCACGCGTCCGCGATTCATGTGGGGTGGTCGTAAAGCCATAAATCGGACCCCCATTGACTCGAGATCCTTGACATCGCTACTCCTGGAAGAATATCTTTCTTCTTCGTCGGTAGGGATTCATCCTTGCTCCTTCTTTGCTTAATTTAAAAATTTGCGGGAATGAAACGCGGCTAGTGACACCGTCTAGGGATCAGATTACCTGCCGCGACAGATAATTATCCGTCATACAAGTCTCTTTATCGGTCCCCGTGGCTCCCTACTCTTACGGATAAACTCTTACACGCGCAAGGAACAAAAGGACCTGGTGAGCCGTGCTCGCGGAGCTTGACACCGTTCAGAAGTAGACT
Organism: Eufriesea mexicana; assembly: GCF_001483705.2. Taxonomy (NCBI): domain Eukaryota; kingdom Metazoa; phylum Arthropoda; class Insecta; order Hymenoptera; family Apidae; genus Eufriesea; species Eufriesea mexicana. The sequence continues at coordinate 231,815 of NW_016907952.1, read as the reverse complement.
AGTTCGTGGTACGTCCTCGTTCTCGGGATTCGAATTAGAAGGTAGCCTTTGCACGGGAGAACCCGAGGAGTAGAAGGTGGAATCGCGAAGATGGCGCGCAGGGGTGCGGACAACAAAGGAGCGCGAGATGGCGGCCAGGAAGGAGCAGGAAGCGGCTCGAGGGGCAGGCAGAGAAAACAAACGGCAAGGAAATCGAGGGCGACCGTTAGGACCGGCCGGGAAAAGGCGGAGGAGAAAAAGGAAGCCCGGTTGAGGAATAATGGGAGCCGAGAAGAGGCCACGAAGGGCCCTCCAGACGAACAGAGGGATCGCGCGTTCGACTCTAAATCGCGTCCGCGATTGTGATTCCCCGTGGCGCGGAAACGGGCCACCCCGAAGCCACTCGGTGGACTCGTTACAGTCAGACTGGGACCATCTGACGAGCTCACGCTGGATGACAAGTCCCGTTTCTTTATTCTCGCGTGGATCCTTTTGATCGCGTTGAAACCGTGTTGGGAGAAGTCTTAGAGATTCGCTCGGGGATGAGTGTCGCGTGTTGCTGTGCTCGGAGATGGGATTATTAAAGCGTTCATTGTTCTCCCTTACTAGCTCACCCAATCCGTCCTTTCATTGCGCTTTGTTTAATCCTTGCTCTCCGATAACACGAATTCCGGATGAGGAGTTGTCGAGCTCTTTGGAAATTTGTTAGAAAGAAATCAAAGGAGAGATTCGCGCAAATAGCGAAGCTTGTTCAAACCAGTGCACAATTGGTCATTTGGTTCTGCGCGTGTGTGTATGTATTGATAACTGGAAATAATTAGAACGCTATTAATCGGTTCGTCGGTAGTATAACTGGACTTTAGTTCTAAAGTGGAATATTCGGTTTTCTATATCGTAATCAATAAATCGCTTTTTATTTCAATCCCAGGGGTATCTCGCGTTCCGTCCCACGAGTCAATCAAGATTAGGAGTCTAATCTCGGGATAGACCGCTAGGAATCAGCATCGATTGATGCTGCGGCACTCAGAACTGCAACTATCCCATCAACTGAATACATTTTCCTCGGGTATTTTCATTGGATACCTGACCGATTTTAGGATCTTGTTATGTCGTAACTCGAGCTAGGCTTCTACATCATCCGTGTACTTTTCAGCGAAAGCTGAAGATCGTTCTGTCATTACTCATAGCACATGACTATACCACGTAAAACTCCAATGAGGATTGTTAATAAATATACGACTCTAATTTTAACTAACCGTAGTAATTGCATTTTCTCGGTATCACTAAAGAATAGTTACAAAATAGCTCGCTACTAGGTCCAATTGGAACAAATATCCAGCCAAACTGGACGTTGCATTTCGCTCTATTTACTCCGATCTCAACCTACGAACCATGCCTTTCCGTGCCATAATTTGATTCGACTTTGAGTCAAACTTCCAATAGCTATCCAACGTCTATTCTCGAGTGCCAATCAGACGGAAGAGACGTCGGACATGCCCTGCACAGCGACGGACAAAGACACCACGAAGGACGAAGACGACAACTTAAAGGACGAAGACAATATCTCGAAGGACTTTCAAAAGAAACGTTAGCTACGATCTAGACCGCGTAGCACGAAGACCATCGAGAAGGACAAAGACACCACCTGGAAGGACTCTCGGAAGAAACATCGGCCACAATTTGGACCGCGAAGGAGGAAGACATCACATCGAAGGACGAAGACAACACCTCGAAGGATCTTCCGAAGAGACGTCGGACATCATCTGGACCACGAAGGACGAAGACAATATCTAGGACGAAGACAACACCTCGAAGGATCTTCCAAAGAGACGTCGGACATCATCTGGACCGCGAAGGACGAAGACAACACCTCGAAGGATTCTCAATAGGGACATCGACCACGATCTAGACTTCGAAGGACGAAGACAATATCTAGGACGAAGACAACACCTCGAAGGATCTTCCAAAGAGACGTCGGACATCATCTGGACCGCGAAGGACGAAGACAACACCTCGAAGGATTCTCAATAGGGACATCGACCACGATCTAGACTGCGAAGGACGAAGACAATATCTAGGACGAAGACAACACCTCGAAGGATCTTCCAAAGAGACGTCGGACATCATCTGGACCGCGAAGGACGAAGACAACACCTCGAAGGATTCTCAATAGGGACATCGACCACGATCTAGACTGCGAAGGACGAAGACAATATCTAGGACGAAGACAACACCTCGAAGGATCTTCCAAAGAGACGTCCAACATTACCTAGACCGCGAAGAACGAGAACACCACCAAGAAGGACGAAGACAACATCACGAAGTACTCTCGGAAGAGACGTTGACCACGATCTAGTTTGCAAAGGACGAAGATAACACCTCGAGGACTCTCAAAGGGACATCGACCACGATCTAAACTGCGAAGGACAAAGACAATATCTAGAAGAACGAAGACAACACCTCGAAGGACCCTTCGAAGAGACGTCGGACGAAGGACATTATCTGGACCGCGAAGGTCGAGAATACCACGAAGAAGGACGAAGGCAACATCTAGAAGAACGAAGGCAACATTTCGAAGCACCCTCGAAAGAAACGTTGGCCATGATCTGGACCGCGAAGGACCAAGACACCATCTCGAAGGACGAGAACACCACGAAGAAGAACGAAGAAGGACGAAGACAACATCTAGAAGGGCAAAGACAACATCTAGAAGGGCAAAGACAACATTTCGAAGTACCCTTGGAAGAGACATTGACCACGACCTGGACCTCGTAGAACCAAGACACCATCTCGAAGGACCCCTCGATCGTACCCCAACTCGAAGGACACCGTCCCTCCCAAGGTACCACAAACGAATCTCCAGAACCCGTTCCCCCGTAGACCACCGTACGAAACAGGGGCTGTCGTGCCCCGTCAGTTGGACTGATGAACGAGCAGAAAAGGAGGAAAAAGCGAGGAATTAAATCGATTGGCGGCGTGCACTCGGCACATATTAATCGGATTTGTGGACGGGGCCCGGGAGAAGCGGGTGCATGGGCGTGGGCGCGAAGGGACACCACAAACGGGGTCATCCACCTTGGCTAGCCGATGACCGTAGGGCCAGGTGGAGCGCGAGCCGACGGGGGTCCCCCGAGCATCTCCCGTTGTGTGTTCGAGCGATACCGGAAGCACCCGTCTAGACGATGCTTTTTTCCTTTCCTCCGCTGGTTCCGGCAGCCGGTTCCCCCTCTCGAGTCTGCCGTCTTCCGTGACTGAAATTTTCGCCAGCCTCGTACAATCGCGGCTGGCTTCCATCCAGTCCCTCCGAGTCCCGTTCTTCCGCGCTGTCTTTCCACCACTCGCGTTTCCTCCGCATCCGCGAGCCTCCTCTCGATCCTCGCGGCTGAACGCGCCGCCATTTTCCACATAAACTATGCACCGATGCTCATGGGCTCGCGGACTCGAAAACGGTGCGTCGTCTGAACGTCGCACACCAGGGGTTCCGAGCCTTTACGCGATAATCCGGGGAACGTGGACAGCGATTATATTCGTGTATACACACGCGAGTTGTAAGGCTTCGAGTGCTAAGATTCGCTGGTTAGGTGGTGTCTTTGAGTCCACCTGCGAGAGAACTGCCTCGTAGGCTGGGACACTAGCTGTAGATAGGTTTTCTCATGGTCTTTTTCCTCGAACTACAAGTGCTAGGGCCAATGAAAAGATTCGCAGATTCAGCGCTAAGTCGAGGATCTGAAGCTTCCCTGGCCCACACGAAATACACCTAACACTAGAGACAGCTCGACAGCTGATGAACAAAAAGGGAAAAAAGAAAAAGACGTAAAATGTATAGTTACACTGTGCACTCGAGGATTTTTTGGCTACAGAAGAGTAGAAAATTAAAGATTCTCTACTAGAAAACTGACGATACTTAAAATACTTAAAAATAAAGAATTGTATAATAATAGAATTGTAGAATTATTTGATACCTTCGATACCTCGCACACTGTTATATTACGTTAAATTTGATATATTAATTAATATCGATCTTCCAAGTTTTACGAAATGGCGACTGAAGCTCACCTCTCGAGTGCAAAGGTTTAATATATTTAACGTGTAACGAAGCTAACCAATGTCAACGAATTTTGACATCACCTAGACCTCTCTTATCTTCTTCTCTTAACTTCTCGTTGAAATTCGACGACCGAGTAGGATTATTACAACTGACATAATTTACAGGAATATGTAACTACTGTGGGATGTCTGTTGTTTATTCTAACGTCGATTATACAGATTGTAGTATCGCAGAATTTCCACCTCGGGTATAGGTGACTTTAGTTTGGAAGGTCGCCGAGGGTTCGAGGGCCAGGTCGGTCGGAAAAACCCCGGCGATGCGTCAGGCCCTTAGCATGACCATATTTGGTCATGTTGGGGGAGACTATTGGGAAATATATATAAGAAGGCGAAAATGGTTAGCGGACAGTGCTTGGGAGACGGTTATGCTGGGTCAGTGATGTAATTGTGTTGTTAGTTGTAACTGTGCTGTTAGCTGTAGTTGTAAAAGATATATATATATCCATATTCGTAGTCTTTACCGTCACAGCACATTGTGTTATTATTTTATTTCTAATAAATAGTTGTATATTATTTAACAACCACCCATGTCTCTACAAGATTATAAGAATTTTTATATAAAGATTATACGAAAATCCCGCAAATAAATTAATAAATATTTAAGTTCTTAAGAAGACAGCAACCTGGGATTTATAGATTTAAAAAAAAATCTGTATCTGAAAAACTGTATAGATCTTTATTGAACGTGTGAACTGACCTAAACCCTGTTTAGGATGTGCAGGTCACAGGACGTCTCCAGAAAACAGGAGACGAAAGACAAAACTCATGGAAAGGGATCCCCCAAATCGCTAGGATGTAGAGTTTAATACTTTAATGCTTAGTTTTTGCTACAATGAAAGTCATTTTTCGCTACTGTCGATGCGTTAAGTAGGTCCCGTACGTTTTATAATAATCTTTTGCCTCCACGACACAATTACGCGAGGAGTGAGCGACAGCTATGGAACCGATTAACATTCTCCGCGAGTACTTTCGGCTGCTCGTCACGCAAGGAGGGATTCGGCGACGGTTGAGGCCAGGGGTTAGGCTGTCGACCTGATCCTACCCGAGCTAACGTACACGTATCGCGTGATCCTGCTTAGGCCAACGAAAAAGGGTTCCACTTTATGATCGCGGCATCTGCTTATTTCTAGCCTCCTCGTCCTTGTTCGTGGGACCCCGTTGATCCTCTGCAGTGTACGCGACGTAGGGACTGTCTCGGAGTCTCGGTCGGTTGGATCTCATCTCGGTAAGTTTCCGTGTACTTATCCCATTGGCGCTATTTCGCCAACCCCACGGAAGACGCGATTAGATCTGGCAGAGGGGTCGAGTGGAGCGTTTTAAGGCGACCAGGGTCATTAATTTCGGCGAACGAGTGGAACAACCTCGGTCACGGTGACACGTCACGGTGAACTATCCCGCAGGAAATGGCGCGGGCGGCCTCCTTAATAACGGCTAGCCCGATGGGTGTATGTTTACACGACGGATTCGGTCTAGCGATATTTCCTCGCCGTCCACCGCGATATCCCCTTGATCGACGATCGACCAGCTTTTGTGCGCCTTTTCCGCCTTCGCCGTCGTGCCAGGCCGCCAGGATTCGTTCGTCTTTTTCGTCGCGTCTTTCCACCGGAAATCATTAAATAATGTCACCGAACGACTTCCGTTGCCACTTACCGTAAACGGCCACGCCGTTTAATATGCAGCCGACACGCCTTAATTACATCGTGCCCTCACCCCCTGCCCGCCCGCACGCCCACCTTCCGTCTTTTTCTACAGCACCTCTGCTCGCTATACCATCTCTGCCACTCTCGTCGTTTTTGTCTTCTGTTATTTTTTTTTCTTTATTTTCCTTTTTTATTTTGTAGAAGCAATTCGAATTTTGACGACCCGAAGTGGCGGAGGGACTCGCGTCTCGATTCGCGATCGATCGCTCCCGAGTTGGAGGAAGTGGGGCACGGGTTCGCTAAACGAACACTGAAATCGTCGTAAAAGGCACTGCGCCATAGTCAAGGGTCACGCTTCGAATATTTCCTGAAATTGGGGGAAATTGATCGAAATCGTGAATCGTCGTAGAAGACAGTGTACCATAGTCGCCGAGTCAAGGAGTACGCGTAGAATATTTTTTAATATTGAGGGAAATTAACTGAAATCGAGTGAAGTAAAAATTATCGCACTGCGGTCGTCGCGTCAAGCATCACACTTGGAATATTTCCTAAAATTGAATACAATCGTCGCGTCGAAGATGACGCGTTAAATATGCTGGAAAATTGAATAAAATTAACTGAGATCGACTGAAGTCGTCAAAATTATCGCACTGTGGTCGTCACGTCAGAAATCACACTTCGAATATTTCAAGTGCCAGGATTACGCATCAAAGATTCTCTACAATTGAGCAAAATTAACGGAAATCCACTGAAGTCGCAAAAATTATCGCACTATATTTCGTGTTAAGGATCACACTTTGAATATTTCCTAAAATTGACCAAAATCGTCGCGTCAAGGATCACACTTCGAATATTTCCTAAAATTGACATATCAAAGAAATCGTCATATCGAAGATCACGCATCAAAGATTTCTTAAAACTGAGCAAAATTAACCGAAATCCACTGAAATCGTAAAAATTATCGCACTATATTCCTCGCGTTCAGGATCACACTTCGAATATTTCCTAAAATTGATCAAAATCGTCGCGTCAAGGATCACTCTTCGAATATTTCCAAAAATTGACCGAAATCGTCATATCAAGGATCACGCATCAAGGATTCCCTAAAACTGAGCCAAATTAACCGAAATCCACTGAAATCGTAAAAATTATCGCACTATATTCCTCGTCTTAAGGATCACCCTCAAGTATTCCCAAAATTTGACTAAAATATACCAAAATCGTCAAAATTCGTACAAATTTGCATCATCGAACATTGCCTGAAAATTGACACCTGCAAAACCCACATCTCCGTCACGAGAAAACATAAATTTCCCATTTCCCGGATTCGTTAGCACCCCCTAACGCGGATCACGAACGAAGACAGTGGACCGAGGAAGGTGTACGGGTCTGTTAAGCCTATGAGACGTTCTATACCACCGTTTACGACTTGAAAATCACGGTAACAGGGCCCCATAAATAAATCCGGGACCCGCGAGTCGGCTCGTAAATTTAGCAACCCCGAGATGACGAGCCGTGAAACACCACGGGGTAACAAAGTGTCCGCGTTCGACGAGAGAAATGATCCTTGCTCGCGCTCACCGGCTATCGTAAAGTAGCTGCTAATCGATAAACTGCCAGTCATAGTTTGCACGCGGAACGACCGTCGAGTTTCTCCGACTTGACGCGGAAAATTGCGCGAGGGTACAGTTGAATAATTAGTCGCGGAAGGTGCCCGGGAAACGGTCCGGCGACCAAAGTCGATGGACGCGTCGTTAATGTTGTTTAACTCCTTTCAACGTGTCAGCCGCAAACTGCGATTAATGAGCGCCGCCTGTCGGATGTACCTTGTTGCTTTGTCTCAACCGCGTGATTTATGCCCGTCAACAAATTCGAGCGTTTGCAACGCGCTGCATTGCTCCTTACGGAAGCCCTCCACGGGGGCCCGTCGCGTGCGCGCGCAGCCAGTTCGCCCCGCGATCGATTAATCAGCGGGCGGGATTTTTCGAAAATCGGAACACGCTCGATTGGATTAGATTGGATTACATTCGCGATCTAATTGCGGAAAATCGTGCATCCATGCGGCCAGTCTCACGATTCGAACCATTGGTACCTTCGCTCGCGAGGAAACTAGAGCTTTTGGAATTCGTGGAAGTTTTATTCGAGTTGGAAAACTGAGGATCGTAATTTTATATACGAGCCAGGGTAGCTTCTGTGTCTTAGCGTGGGCTAGAATGAAAATCTCTTGTATTCTGAGAATTTTGTAATTAAAGTACATCGGTGACTCCGAGAGGAGGATTCTATCGTGGAAAATATATTAAAATAATTTGCTTTTGGAATGAAACGAATAAAAACATCTACCAAGCTCTGTCTTAAGCAGTATTACCATAGGTAATGAGTTTTCGAGCAGTTAAAATTATTCTTCTCGTTTTTGCTGTATACTGGATCAATTTAACGTTGAGTTACATGCTCGTAAAGGGTGTCCCAAAATTAATGCAAGAATAATTTTTATAGAAAATAAATAAACCCACGTTTATTTGCAATATTACTCAACAATAAAGACGAGTTGTTCTTCCGTATAGTGCTACATTTTAATAACCCTAAACTGTCAACTGTCACACTGTATTTTTTCTTTATCCTTTTTGGCAACACTACCACATAAATGGCGCAAAATTCGAATCTTGCGCAAATTTTAGGACACCATTTATTACAGTCTTTTATATCTAAAAAATTTCGTATTGTTCAGATTTTTCGACTTTCTCGGTGAAAACAAAACCAAATAACGAATCACGGATTAACAATATCGCCATAATGAGACGAATCGAATTAGCATAACTTCAAGCTTTTATTCTCCGACGTTAATCAATTATTTCACGCACCTCGCTTGCGTTTACTCGCAGCAGCGAGACAAATTTTCGCCATAATCGCGAATTTACAGCGTCCTTCCGGCAGCCATCTTTATTCGCTCCTGAAGTCGTTCTTCCGGAAGTGATCGCTCTACATTCCCGATTTTCGCGCATGGGACCGATTACCATAGCTCGCGAGTTGCGATATTAAAATATCCACGCGTGTCGCGAGAAATTCGCGAATTCCGCTGCGATATATCGGCATCTCGCGCGTTCGTTCGTAATATCGGGATATCAGAGGGAAGTGGAACTCGAAGGGGAACTGGCGTTGGGAAATTTCACGATGCGAAGGTTGACGCGGGGTCTAAGAGAAAAACGGGTTAAACTGGCCACGGGTGAAATTCGGTCGCGAGTGTTCGCTGACCCTACAGCCCCTCCGACGTGGAAACCTATCGATCTCGCGGTGGTTGACTTGTGGACGGTGCCTGCGTGCTCCTCGCGTGCCGAAATCGGTTCGCCAGTGGCCAGGAACGAAACGAGGCCGGACGAGTACATGGAACTGGAGCTAGGCCGGGTGGGGCGGGTAGAAAAAGCGAGTAACGCGAGCGAAGCGGAATCGTAATTAGCGACTGCTTGTCGGATGGAAAATTTACGAGGGACGAAAAGTCGACGGAGAAAATAGGCGAGCGGAGGGCAATTATCTTCGTTAATTATTTCACGGGTAAGTTGTACGCGGAATCGCGTGCTGGTCCGCGTCGCGTCGCGTTTCACTTTGGGACCACGACCACCACGACCACCACGACCACGGCGATGCTTGTTTCGCTGGAATGCAGCTACGGAGAGTCAACGTCCCGGCGCAGCCCGAGAGAGAGACGTGCACCCGCGTCGAGCGATCTCGAGGCGGACAAAAGCGCGGAAACATCCGTCTCTCCAAACCTCTGTCAACGAAAATAGCAAAAAGCTCGGTTGGTGGACCCGGAAAAAAAGACTGGTTCGATTCCTTTGGATTAACAGAGTCCACGATCACTCTGGAGGTCCATCCAGAGGTGCCCAAGATGACTCGAACCTGCATCGAGCGATCTCGAAGCGGACAAAGTGCGGAAACACCGATCTCTTCAAACCTCTGCCAACGCAAATAGCCGAAATTCGGTTGGTGGACCCGGAAAAAAAGAGGCTAGTTCGATTCCTTTGGACTAATAGAGTCTACAATCATCCTGGAAGTCCTTCCAAAGGTGTCCAGAATGACTCGAATCAGAGTCGAGCGATCTCGAAGCGGACAAAGCGTAGAAACATCGGTCACTCGAGGACCTCTGTCATCAAAAATGACTGAAATTCGGTCAATGAACGCGGAAAGAAACGTCCGATTCGATCCCTTTAGACTAACATAGTCCATAATCACTCTGAAGGTCCATTGAAAACCGTCCAGGCTGACTAGAACCAGAGAGTCAAGCGATCTCGAAGCGGAAGAAAGCGTGGAAGCATCGGCGTCTCGAAGATCTTAGTCTAGGCTATTAGAAAATGGCCGAAATTCGGTCGATGGCCCTGAAAAGGGTCGACTGATCCGATTCCTTTGTACCGGGGATAGTCCATAATCACTCTAGAGGTGCTTTCAGGGGTGTTCAGGGTGACTCCAAGCCGCGTAAATCGATCTCAAGGCGGACAAAAGCTTGGAAACATCGCGTGGAAGACCTCTGTCGTCGAAAATGGCCGAAATTCGTCACTGGACCCGGAAGAAAACGATTATTTAAATCCCCACGCACCAAAAGAGTGCACAATGACCCTCTAGGTCCTTTCCGAGGACCCAACGATGGCGTCCAGGGCGACTCGAGGTTCGAGGTTCGAGGTTCAGCCGCGCGTTTATTCCTCTGTCGCCAAAAATGGCCGAAATTTGTCATTGGACCCGGAGGAAAACAATTACTTAAATCTCTACGCACCAAAAGAGTCCACGATGACCCTCGAGGTCCTTTCGGAGGACCCAACGATGGCGTCCAGGGCGACTCGAGGTTCGAGGTTCAGCCGTGCGTTTATTCCTCTGTCGCCAAAAATGGCCGAAATTTGTCATTGGACCGGGAGGAAAACGATTATTTAAATCCCCACGTACCAAAAGAGTGCACGATGACCCTCTGGGTCCTTTACTGAGGACCCAACGATGGCGTCCAGGGCGACTCGAGGTTCGAGGTTCGAGGTTCGAGGTTCAGCCGCGCGTTTATTCCTCTGTCGTCGAAAATGGCCGAAATTCGTCACTGGACCCGGAAGAAAACGATTATTTAAATCCCCACGTACCAAAAGAGTGCACGATGACCCTCTGGGTCCTTTACTGAGGACCCAAAGATGGCGTCCAGGGCGACTCGAGGTTCACCCGCGCGTTTATTCCTCGAGCGAGTTCAGGCCGCCATGCCGGATCCGCGGCTGCTCGCCGTCGAAAATAGTCCGGCGTCGGCGACGACGTGTCTCGTGAACTGCGACGCAGTACGAGCATAAATTCGTTCACCCGAGACGCGTGCACCCACTTAGAGAGCCGCGTAATCCGAAAGTATCGGGAAATAGAACGCGCGTCGCGGCGAGGCGAGATTTACGGCCGCGTTCGATCGGAATCAACGACCTCGAAGGCTCACGATCGGATCGCGATCCAGGAGCACACCTGTCCAGGCGGAGATCCTGCACGGGTGTCGGCATGATTCTGCTCTTCGCCGCGGGATTAGAGGCTGTTTAGCTTGAACGGTAGCGGTGAGGAATTTAACCTCTTTTTTTTTTTTAACTATTAGTTTAATTTAAAAACAATTATATATTATATTAACAGTCTTGATATAAGTTAACTAAGTTTGTTACCATCGTATAATTGGAGCAATCCTTCCGTCAAATTCACGGGTTCCGTAAATCTAGTGTTAAAATCGCAGGGAAATTGTACGAAGATTATACTGAACCCTGTGCACTCGAGAGACCAGCAGTTGCTATTTAATAAGATGTGGACTTGGTTTTACTAGTGTGAATGCAAGTGTATGAGATCGAGTAATGGCACGAATGTAGATATGTATGTTTTCAGAAGTGCGAGTGGTAGATCTAGAATGCGTGGTGTTGTGCAGTTGCTATGGATCAGAGTCAATATGTTATAAGGAAGTTCAATTTGTTATAAGAAGCGTGAGAGTGAACAATCAGGATATAAGACGTGTGTAAATCATAATTTTATAATAAATATACGGCTGTTATACAACAAACTCACATAAGATTCCAAAAATGGAAATTAATTAATATATTGGATATAAAATATTGAAATAAAATAACTCCTTATATTTCTTATTTACCGATTTGAAGAATATCGTCGAGTTTATGGCAGGAAATTTTTGAATCACTATTTCTCTATATTGGAAATATCGTGGAGCGCGAAGGGTTGACACCTTGATTACTAAAAAATTAGTAATTTAAATTAGATAATTTTTGACTGCGTAGAGGAGTGAACCACGAGTGAAAAGATTGTATAAAAGAGTATAATAAATATTCCTATACGTAGAGGAGTCAAAGGATGATCTGTCACTGTATACAACTCTTTTATGACTACTACTGTCATCCCAGGCAGTAAAATATCCTACATGTATATCGATTGTAAAACAGTGTACATTTATTTTGTAACAGGAACAGTGGTGTCACGGAATCTAAATGCCGATCCGTTCGCACCTGTCGAAGGAAAGATCCTGCTTTCTTCCTTCCCTCGCGATTAGAACATGCACATGTTGCACGGTAACGGTAAGGAATTCGAATCTCTGCGCGATCCTGCACACCTGTCGAAAAGACTCCGCGATCTTGCAATACAAAACTTGCCTAACTCGAATTTTCAAATTTAAAAATCCTGTCATCCGAATCTCTGCGCGATCCTGCACACCTGTCGAAAAGACTCCGCGATTTTGCAATACCAAACTTGCCTAACTCGAATTTGCAAATTTAAAAATTCTGCTCTGTCAAAAAGATTCCGTAATTTTACAATTAAATTTTAAATTTTCCTAACTCGAATTTTCAAATTAAAAATCCTGTTCTCCGAATCTCTGCACGATCCTGCGCACTTGTTGAAAAGATTCCGTGATTTTGCAATACTAAATCTACCTAATTTGAATTTTCAAACTTAAGAATTCTGTCCTCCGAATTGTAAGGAATTCGAATCTCTGCGCGATCCTGCACACCTGTCGAAAAGACTCCGCGATCTTGCAATACAAAACTTGCCTAACTCGAATTTTCAAATTTAAAAATCCTGTCATCCGAATCTCTGCGCGATCCTGCACACCTGTCGAAAAGACTCCGCGATTTTGCAATACCAAACTTGCCTAACTCGAATTTGCAAATTTAAAAATTCTGCTCTGTCAAAAAGATTCCGTAATTTTACAATTAAATTTTTAATTTTCCTAACTCGAATTTTCAAATTAAAAATCCTGTTCTCCGAATCTCTGCACGATCCTGCGCACTTGTTGAAAAGATTCCGTGATTTTGCAATACTAAATCTACCTAATTTGAATTTTCAAACTTAAGAATTCTGTCCTTCGAATCTCTGCGCGATCCTACTCACCTGTCAAAAATATTTCGCGATTTTACAATACTAAATTTGCGTTACTCAAATTTTCAAACTTAATAATCCTGCCCTCAGAATTTCTGCGTGATCCTGCACACGTGTTGCAAAAGTTCCGTGATTTTGCAATACAAAACTTGCCTAACTCGAATTTGCAAATTTAAAAATCCTGTCATCCGAATCACTGCGCGATCCTGCGCCCCTGTCAAAGATTCCATAAGTTTTCAATACTAAACTTGCCTAACTTAAAGTTTCAAACATAAAAATTCTGTCCTCGGTGTAATCGCGTTGACATCGACAGAAATAAATAAATAAATCAATAATTATTCAATTCTTCCAAGGTTCTCTTCTCTTCTCCTAACATTTTCATCCACCGATCCCACCGATCCTAGTTAATTTAATTTCCTGCCTTTTCATACTAAAATCGGATCACGCACGCGATGAACAGCAACGCTGAGGAATTCGAGTCTCTCCGGCCGATTTTATGCAAGCGAGTGCACCTGTTCGGAAGAAGATCCCACACGAGCGTCTGAAACTTTTTCTATTTCGCAATGCAATTAGAACAAGCGTAGTTTGGATAACGGCTCCGTGCGATCTGGATCTCGTAACGTTCGACGGGAACCCGAAGCGTTTCCCATTTCCGGTTACAATTAAGGCGCGCGTAGCTTAGACAGTGGCGCTAAGGAACGTGAATGTTTATGTGTTCGATCACCTGAAGACGTTCGCACCTGTTTCAAATTGCGCATACTCTCGTGGGAATCGAAATCCCTCGATTAGAGCAGTTCCTTGAAAGATACGAGGCCGATACGAGCAAAACTCTGCCAAATTCTGTCAACCTCTATTACCCCGATTCGCACCTAAGCGCCTAAATCGTTTCCTATTTCGCAGTGCGATTAAGACAAGCGTGATTCGAATAGCAGATCCGAATCGTGAAACATCGAATCCCGTGGAAGCACACGATGTTGGCAGAATCTTGCACGGGAACCGGGAGCGTTTCCTGTTTCCTGTCGCAATTAAAACATGGCATACCATGGCGTTGAGGACTCCGGATCTCTCGCTTCGATCCCGTGCAAGATTTTCGCGAGATCTAGTATCCAGCCAATCAGTATCACAGATACATGTCTGTCAATGGCTCATTTCGCGCCATTTTGGAAAGCCTGGTGGACAGTGTCGTCGAGGAATCCGAGTTTCGATTCTATGAATATTCAATCCCCGGAAGCACGTAACGCGTCTGCGTGAAAGATACTGCACGAGAACACGAAACACCTACTTCCTATTATAATTACACCCGGAGCTCTTATTATACCGTGCTGTTTCATACGATTCGCTTTTGCGCGGTTTTCTTCAGTCGCGCCGCTTCTTTCGCACGTTTTCTACGTTTTTGCGAGATTTTCTCAACGCGATTTGCTTATTTCTATCTTCAAACACTGAGCACTGATAAGTATTCGACAGAGGAACAGTGAAAATCACGGATTTCTGAGTTTTAGTTCTGCAATTGGCTATCACATGTCAATGTCTCTGAAAAACCTGATTTCCAGTGGGTTTTATTGAAATGGGAGCGAGATTTATTTTTATTATTTTGTTCGCAGTCTAATGTAAAGTATATGTGTCACTTGGACACGCGTTGTAAACCGGAAGTCCCAATATTAAAAAATGTCATCGGCTAGCCTGGGTTTTAAGGTACTCTTTCTATCGTCTATTCCAATCTCGCACTATGTCGCAAACCAATTGTTTTACGAAACTTTTTACACGGTTCCTTGTACACGGTACGTGAGCACCGGATAAAAAGAGTCTCGGGCGTATAATAAAATACGCATAATCGAAATCAGGGGGTCTCAACCGAGAGCGTGTGCTCTGCCAATAGACTTGACACTGAATTGCCAGACGAAGCGGAAGAAAGGGAAGAAGTGGAGGATCGCGGTCATAAAAATACAATAAACATATATGTATCTACATTTTGTAAATTCAAACGTTCACGATATACGAGGAAAAGAACGCAGAAGTGAGACGTAGGCCAAACATGTTCGTGAGTATAATTCAATCGAAGATCATTTACACGATCTCATACGTATTCTATATTGCGCTGTAAATCGGTTTCGAAGAGATGCACAGTAAACAGAAACGGGAACAAAAGACTATACCTAACCTAAACGCTGTCAAACAGTTGACAGCGATATAGACGATACTTAGGTTGACTACGTCACCTGGATGACGCAGAGGTCTGCAAAAGAGAAGATCGGGGAATTCCCAACACGGGGAGCCTTTCTAGGAAGTCAAAAATTTTATTTGGATAAGCGTTGACATAGACACAGAGGAATTTAGGTTCATTTACACAGATCTTATAGATACTCTATTATGCACTGTAAATCAGTATCGTAGAGATGCACAGTAAATAGAAACGGGTACAAAAGACTATACCTAGCCTAAACGCTGTCAAAGAGTTGACAGCGATATAGACGATACTTCGGTTGACTACGTCACCTGGATGACGCAGAGCTCTGCAATAGAGAAGATCGAGATATTCCCAACACGGAAAGCAGTCCTGGGAATCCGAAAATCTGGATTCGTTCGGATCCACGTTGACATAGACGCAGAGGAATTTAGATTCATTTAGACAGATCTCATACATACTCTATTATGCGCTGTAAATCAGTATCGTAGAGATACACAGTAAATAAAACGGGTACAAAAGGCTATACCTAGCCTAAACGCTGTCAAAGAGTTGACAGCATATAGACGATACTTAGGTTGACTACATCACCTGGATGACGCAGAGGTCTTCAATAGAGAAGATCGAGGAATTCCCAACACGGGGAGCCTTTCTGGGAAGCCGAAAATTTTGTTAGGATTCAGGTTGACATAGACGCGGTGGAACACGATCGACGGCGATCGCGCGGGACACGTGGCGCAGCACGAGAACGAGGGAATGTGGGCCGTGGGATGTGGCCGCTCGCGACAAAGACGTCCTGAACTCGTTCCGGACGACATTCCAGAACGTGAATCGCTTACTGATTGTCTACTGTGTCGAGACGGTCGTTCGGCTTGGGCGAGTTTTGCACCGCCGTATGATGCACGATAAGACGGCCGCGTTAAGCGTTTCGATGCTCCCTCTTCCATTTATTTCCTCTCGGGGCTGCCTTCTTTGTTCCAACGTACCTGACCGGACTTCGAGGATGGCTCTTGGCTGGCGAGGAAAAATAGAGAACGGGAGAAAAGGGGACGCGACTCATGGCGCCACGTGGGTCTGGGTGATGATTAGACGGTGTGCATCAATTTTACGGAAAGGGTGGTAAAAGTACGATAAATTATTCGAAAGTTGTTAAGAGTACCTCTGTATTCTATAAGGTGGTGACGTCTACGTGTGGAGAGGGGAGTAAGAGCGGAAGAAAAGAAGATCAGAAAAATGTAATATGGCGTGAGTGCAGCCATGTGCAAAGTGAGTACGGCCATGAGAAGAACGTGTGTGATTCTAATTATTTTTTGATAATACAATATATATTATATTCACCCTGACTGAACTGAAGATAGATGTCTTCTTCTACTATTTTTTTGACTGCTATTTTCTACTAACATATTTTCCTATCTCCAATGTGAGAGAAATCATGATTTTAATGGTGTCATCTGCATCGGGATCTATTTTTGCTACGAGGAATAATTAATAAGCTGGATGGTTCCTCGAAGCTAAACTGAATGACGCAGTTGGTGTCAAAGAGCCTATGGGAACCTTGCTGAAGGGTTCCAAGTGTAACTTTTCCGCAACCCACTGTGCAGCACGCAGAAAAACCCGAGCCTCGTTTGTAACATTAAAAAATTGAGAAAACAATTAACCCTTCGCAGAGGAATTAGCAAACAGTATGACAAAAAAGGAATGGTGCAAATTATCAATGTCTTCTATTTAAAATTCTCTATTCATTTACGTTCTGTAAATTTTCAAAAAGTGGTTAGAATAAAACAAATATAAATTAAAAAATTAATATCGCTGGATACAGGTGACCACCATGGCCCCAGTGAGGAAGCAAATGTCGGTCATTGAAGACCACCATAATACTAAAAAGATTAACACTAGGTTTACGGACTCTATCTATATATCTATTTCTACGGACACCTGTCAAATTTACAGGTAAAGAAAACCACGTGTCTTAATATAAGTTAACTAAATCTGTTATCATCGCATAATTGGAGCAACCCATCCGTCAAATTGATGGGTTTCGTAAATCTAGTGTTAATCGCTCTACAACGTTCTCAATCCGAGTTACGGATTCATTACGAATACTTTTAGCGAAACTTTGAACCCCCTCCGACCCCCTCGAATCCCTCTAATAACGTCAGATTGTCGCCAAGGTGTTTCTCTATCTTCGAATCAACCTCCGCATTTCTACAATGACAAGAGGTAAAAGAAAAGCGATGGAAAGCCGTAGATGGAACGTGGGTCGGACGCTTTGGATGAACCTAACCTCTGCTGGAAGTTGCATGGCAATCAGCGCGCGATACTCGCAGCGAGCTCTTTGTCAGCACGGCGGGATTTCCCGCGGTAATTTCGAGGCTTTTAATCAATCGGACGCGACCTCGTGGTCGATTGACGTATTAAACTCGTCTCGAATCGCGATGCCGTTAATTGTTTACTGGCTACGGTCCGGGTCGGGCCCGGCTCGTGTCCCGGTTGGCCTCGAGGGCCGGTTTAACGCGGAGGAACATCGTCGCGGAATCCAGATGACGCTCCTGCCTCTCCGTCCACCGGTGTAGCATCTCGCGTGTCGAACACGCCGCAACTTTTTCCAATTTTTCCCCGCGTTTTCATCCGTCCGGAGTTGAACGAACCGGTCTAACTCATCGATCCGCCGCGTTCCGATAAATTAGCCAAACCCACGCCGGAATATCGTTGCGCGAGCAACTTGCCACGCTCCGCTTCTTCGTGCCAGATATCTCGTCGGCTAATTAATTCGTCCTGCACGGGGATGGATTTTTTAATAATTTTTCCACGATCGTGGTGGGGATATCGGGGGATAATATCGAAAGGAGGGAGGTTTTGTATGGTGTGGTGAGGAGACGTGATTTGAATTAAGAAATTCGGTGGAGGGGTGACAAGTCGTCAAGTTGTGAAGAAGTTTAGAGAAATGAGTGAATAGATGTGATTAGGGGATTTATTCGTATGATATTGGTGTGGCGAGGTTTTATTGGAATGTTTAGGCTGGAGGGTTTCGAAGATGACGAAGAACTGGTTCAAAACCTGTCATGGTATGCTCGATAAGAATATCGTTAACATATCTAAAGGCTTGGATTATGCATTCGAAAAATATGCGAATGATTGATTTGGTTTTAATTTGTACTGGAAAGCTGGGTCGTATGGAATACCGTTAATTATGTGGGAAGAAATCCGGAATTGTATGTTTCTGAAGGATCAATGCGTTTAATACGAGATCGATGCGTGCATCTTAGGAAGACTAGAAGTATTTATCCTAATATCCCTGGAGCAGGGATTACAAAAAATATTGGTGACATAATTCGATGCTTAGGTGACTGATTCCTTGGAGAATTCATTCTTGGATGAATCCGAGGTTTAATTTTCAAGGGAATTAATTTTTAGAAGAATCAAGGGGTTAATTTTACAGAGAATTTATTCTCCAAAGAATCGAAGGGCTAATTTCCTAGAAAATTATTTTATAGAAGAACCAAAGGGTTAATTTCCTAGAGAAATAATTTTTAAAAGAACGAAGGGGTCAATTTTGCAGAGAATTCATTCTCAGAAGAATCGAAGGGCTAATTTCCCGTGAAATTAATTTACAAAAGAACCAAGGAATTAATTTCCTAGAGAAATAATTTTCAAAAGAACGAAGGGGTAAAATTTACAGAGAATTCATTCTCAGAAGAATCGAAGAGCTAATTTTCAAGGGAATTAATTTTTAGAAGAATCAAGGGGTTAATTTTACAGAGAATTTATTCTCAGAAGAATCGAAGGGCTAATTTCCCATGGAATTAATTTACGAAAGAACCAGGAGGTTAATTTCCTAGAGAATTAAATCCTCAAACAATCGAAGGACTATCTGGCCAGACAATTAATTTCTACAACAATTAATCGGTTCCTTTCCCAAAGAATTAATTTTCGCAAGAACCAGAGGGTTAATTTCGCAGAAGAATCGAAGGGCCAATTGCCAAGAGAATTAACCTAAAAAAGAACGAGGAGTTTAATTCACCGAAAACGAAACGCGAAAAGCGATCGTGGCGGAGAACACCGGACCTCGATCCTCGGCCTATCGATCATTGATCCGGCGGATAGCTTCGAAATCCGTTTCCACGCGACTGCATCCGTTCCGATGCTGCCGCGCGCGAGTAAAGCGACGCGACTCCACGCTCCATCGTGTTCCCTCGCTCCGCGTATGTGCCAGGATAATCCCACCCCCTCGCACCCCGTGTCCATCCACGATTTCCCCGTTCCCAACGCGTTCCCGGGCCTTTTCGCGGCTTTCGTCGGCCTGCCTCCGCCATCTTTGCATCCAATTCGCTGCTCCATCCGCGAAGGACATTAATTCTCGCTCATCAGCGATGCGCCGGAATTAGACGGCCCTGCGAGCGCGAATCCGAGGGTGGTCCGGGAACAAGGCTGCCTGGCATCAGGCTTGCCAGCCCGAGATCGCGGTGCATTAGAGCTAGAATATATAATAAGCGACGACAGGACAGCAACGCTTAGGTACGCGTAAATAACCGAGGGCTAACGCGATTTCGCGCGACAGTGTTCCCCCTGTCCCAACCCCTCTCGCTCCATCCTCGCGTCCGCGTCTCTTTGTCTGCCTCGCGCTTTCCGCGGAAGTACTTAACGCCGCTATAATCTCGGCGAATCCGTGAAAATAAACAACTGTCACCCCGCAGACTCGGGGTCTCTCGGAATTCGAGAAACGTTCCACGCTCACGCCAGAGAACGGCTGTCCAGGTCGTCTTCCAGTCGTCGACCGAAATAATCGAGCAGAGCAGCCATTTCGGGGGTGATCGGGGAGAGGGGAGAGAAGGAGAGACTTTTGAAGTGGTTCGATGGAGAAGCGCGAAAATATTTTAAAAATATTTTGAAAATGTTTCGAAAATGTTCCGCGAGTGTTCTACACCTGGGAAAAGACGGTGCCCCATGGCTATCGGAAGCGGAACCAAGAAGGAACTTATAGAGACCTCGAAAGACCGAGAGACGTTCGATAGCCAGTTTCAAATCGCGCAGGGGTACGTGTTGCGAATTGTGGTCCTAGAAAGATCAGAACCATGAAGAACGTCCCAGGACGTGTGCCCCCTGCGAAGACAGAAGACGATCGGGGGCTCGCTATAAAAGGTGAGCTCCCGATCACCAGAGCAGTCAATCCTGTCAAAAACACTTAACCACTTGCGCTGAAAAGACGTGTCATACACGTCGCAATGCTTCTGTCGCAGAATCGGCAACGACGTGGTACACACGTCGTCAAGCAATTGTCACAGAAACACTGGACCGTTTTGACACACGCGTCTGTGAATTTCTTGCCAACGCAAGTGGTTAACCCTTTGCGGACGAGCGCCGTATATATGCGTTTGGCAGAAACCATAAGTTTGGTCGAGGAGCTCATATATGCGTTCGACGAAAACAACGGATAGGATCGATGGATTGATAAATGTGTCCTATGTAAACGCGTTGTTATGGCCCAGACAGACATACATGCGCCCTAGGACGCTGTTGCGGCCCTAGGACCGCAGATTCCAAGTTAAATGATGGATTATTTGCTGAATCTATCACTATTGATGGATGCAGAAATAAGGGAATAAACTCAGCCAATACTCGAAGCCAATACCCAATCCAGAAAAACACAAATACAATGTCGTATTTAGCTAACACACTATGCACGAATAACCAACCCCCGTTATAAAAGAACGTCCTCTTTAACCGCGAGATTGGAGTTGGTGGAGGAAGTAAATAGGGGGTTGCATCGATCAAAAGACGCATTAATTAACCAGAGAATACCCCGTGGAGTACACGCACGTTTGCCCTTGGACGATCGGTATCATCTTCGTTGGGAATGGTTATGGTTCGACTCGGAGTCCAAAGCCGAAACGGTGCTGACTTTCGTCGCTTTCGTACTAATCCTATTATCAACGAATACGAACAGGGGCTTCTGAACGCTGTGCGCGTGTGCGAGTGAAGGATAGAGAAGGTGGAGAATGAGAATGCGCCTAGTCTTGGGTCTGTTAGTGGTCTCATCGGCGAAACTACCTAGCGGGCCCGTGTCTCAGACCTGGGACATCAATGGTGGGTCAAGAACTGATAGGTGTAGGAAGCAGAGGGCTGACTGGGTATTCACGAAACGTCTCAGTCTCCTCGAATCCCACGAATATATTTCTATTACAAAGAAATTTCAACAAGTACACGCATGTTTAGCCTCGCACGATCGGTATCGTGTTTGTTGGGAATGGTTATGGTTCGATGCAGAGTCCAAAGGTGAAACGGTACTAACTTTCGTCACCATAATGGCGTCGGTGGATTCACGTCATCGATAGACCGAAGGACGTACTAATTAAACTACGAATACCCTATGGAATACGTGCAAGTTTGACCTCGGACAATTGGTATGACCTTCATTGGGAATGGTTATGGTTCGACGCCGAGTCCAAAGGTGAAACGGTACTAACTTTCGTCACCACAATGGTGTCAACAGATTCACGACATCGACAGATCGAAGGGCGTACTAATTAATTATCAAATTCCCTGTATAATATACGCAGATTTGACCTCGGACGGTGAGTAAGATCTTCATTGGAAATGGTTATGGTTCGACGTGGAGTCCAAAGGTGAAACAAACAGTGTCAGCTTTCGTCACCATAATGGCGTCGATGGATGCTCGGAATTAATCGATCGAAGGACAATATTAATTAACCAACGAATGCCCTGTGAAATTCACGCAGGTTTGGTCTCGAAAACTTCGTAGGAACTTGATCGGCAACGGTTATGGTTGGACTCGGAGTCCAAAGGCGAAACGGTTGAGGCGAAAGACAGAACCGGTGCTGGTCCCGGTGGCCACGGTGGCGTCGATGGATTCACGGTAAACGGCATCCTGTTCCGCGTCCGTATCGCCGCGCTCGAATACTCAATTTCCGGCGGAAGCGTTGGGGAATTAACGCGGCGTGCCGAGTTTTGTATAATCGCGTTTTAATTTGATTTTCTTGGAGCGCGCCGCGTGCTTCCTGCGCGCGCCTGCCAATTAGCAGCTCGAACCGTTGCTCGGCCGTCCTCGATCGCGAGATCCTGCGGATCCCGCGACAGCGACGCGACGCCGCGCAGGGGTTGCACGGAAGCGAGAAAAGTCACCGGGTCACCGACCTGCGGCCGATTAAACGAATCGCCGGCAAAGAACAGAGGTGAAACGGTGGCGACAGGTCGATCGGAGGGGAAAAGGCACGCATCGAGAGGGAAAGTGCGGGCAAGCGTCGCGACGCAGCTGCTCACGAAGGGTGTCAATTAGATAACCGCCGATCGTGGCTCCACTCGCGCGTGACCAATTCTCGGGGCTCGTGTCTTTCGAATTATCTCCCGTATTATCTACCCACTCGATATCGCGATTTCTCGTTAACAGTTCTGTGGCCGACGCGGGTGAGAGAAAGATCGGGAGAGAAAGGAACCAAAAGGTATACACAGGGCGAATCTGCGCGTGAGAGTAAGTCGAGAATGGTGGGACTTGGAGTAAATCCACGTACGAGTATGCTCGCGAGATGCAAACGAGAGCAATTTTATTCGGATCCGTGTAAATTTATTCGTGATTATATCCGTGACGCTAGTAGTGACGTGACGTCAATTTGTCGTTTCCTTAAGCACCTAGATGTTGTCAGTGTACTACTAGATACTTAGCCCTTTGTGCTTCTTGCACTTCAGGCATCATTTCGTAAAATTTCGAAGCTCGATATTAATTAATATATCAAATTTAGAACAATGTAACAGTGTACAAGGTATCGAAGTCAAATAATTCTGCATGGTAATTATTATACGATTTCTAATTTACTGCTCAAAAATATCATCAGCCTTGTAGCAGAAAATTTTTCAACTCGTACTCCTCTTTAGCCAAAAAATCGTCGAGTGCAAAGGATTAGATGTCACTACTGAGGATACAGAATCAATTTGACGTCAAGTTACCACTATTCATAAGGAGTCCATTTGACACCAAGTCAACTCTATTGATACGGAGTCAATTTGACTGGAAGCTACTACTATTGTATTGTAAAAATACGGAGTCTATCTGACGTCCATCGCCACTATTGTTAGGAGCCAATTTGACGTATCTACGTCACTATTCTGAAGTTAAGAGTTGCACACCCTGTGACTAAAAGCGAGGAAATCTCTGTCAGTCTATTACGATAAACCTGAATAAAGTGTCAAGAGGAGGATTCTTTCCTGCCTAATAGGAGAAACAAGAAACATCACTCTGTATTTGCATTTTGTCTTTTCGAGAAGATTCGTACTCGCTAAAATTGTTAAAGCGAGACGCAAACGTGAATCCCGACGTACATATCACTTGGACCGTCGAAGTGGTCGGAGTTTGCGAGTCCGTGGAATGGCATCCGGGCACTTCGCGACGCTATTTGCATAATTCGAGCGTAAACGAAAGAGAGAGAGAGAAGGAGAGTGGTCGCGCATTTGGTTTTAATGCTAGCCGAAACGAAGTTGGGCCAGCTGTGAAATACGCATTGCCGCATCTCCGCGAGATTCGCCTTTATGGCTTTCCGCGTTCATCGCGCTTTTCCCTGCTCCGTGATCTCTCCTCGCCTCGTTTCACGCTCCCGCGCCGTTCTCTTCGCTCGTACTCGCTCCTCGCCCCGCCACACTGCCGCGTGGCGAATTTTCAAAGCGCATTATCAACGCGCGGGAACCTCACCAATTGCAGGCTACGTTACCACCTCGAGATATTATCCTGGTAAGGTATGCGGGTCTAGCTGGAAAGGTCAGTTGCTCGTGCGGAGCTAACCGCGATGCGAGACGGCGCTCGCTTTTCGAGAAACGCCGCTTCGATTCAATTTTAGGCAAATCGCGGTGCCCGCCGTTCCTATGTACATCAAACCGTCGTTTATTTGCGATTTTTCGGGTTCTTGGATAGTTGGATTCTTGGATCCTTGGACCCTTGGACCCTTGGATTCTTGGACCCTTGGATTCTTGGATCCTTGGACCCAGTGTCCATAGATTAGTCGAGAAACAAAAGTATAACGAGGTTTGTCACTGGTTTGTTCTGATTTGAAAATGGATGTCATGTTGTTCCGAATTATACTTGAATCGTGGATTCTTGGATTCTAGGCTCCTTGGATTATTGGACCTAGTGTCCATAGGCTAGGCAAGATTGAAAAGTATCGCGAGGTTTATCACTGGTCTGTTCTGGGTTGAAAATTAATGTTATGTTGTCGCGAATAGAAATTGAATCGTGGATTCTTGGATTTTTGGATCCTTGGATTATTGGACCTAGTGTCCATAGGCTAGGCGAGATGGAAAAGTATCGCGGGGTTTATCACTGGTCTGTTCTGTGTTTAAAATGAATGTTATGTTGTCGCGAATAAAAGTTGAATCGTGGATTCTTGGATTATTGGATCTTTGGATCCTTGGATTCTTGGACCTAGTGTCCATAGGCTAGGCAAGATTAAAAAGTATTACGGGAATTGCCACTGGTCTGTTCTGATTTGAAAATGGATGTCATGTTGTTGTGAATTATACTTGAACCGTGGTTTCTTGGATTCGTGGATCCTTGGATACTTGGATTCTTGGACCTAGTGTCCATAGGTTATTCGAGGAAGAAAAGTATTGCGAGATATATCACTGGTCTAGTCTCATTTGAAAATGAATGTCATATTGTCGCGAATCATAGTTAAATTGTGGATTCCTGGATTCTTGGATCCTTGGATTATTGGACCTAGTGTCCATAGGTTAATCGAGGAAGAAAAGTATTGCGAAATATATCACTGGTCTAGTCTCATTTGAAAATGAATGTCATATTGTCGCGAATCATAGTTAAGTCGTGGATTTTTGGATTCTTGGACCTAGCGTTCATAGACGAGTGGAGGAAGACCAACAATCGCGTGGACCATCACTGATCACACCCTCCTTTACCGTCTCAAATCGCATAACACCGAATCATAGATCCCAAAATTCTAAAATTTCCCAATTTCAAATAAAGCAAAAGAACCACCACCTAATTACTACGAAAGCATCAAATTACTAATCGTCCTCTCCTACTCCTACTACTCTTCTGGACTCTTGGACTCGAATTCATACATGGACCGCGGAGAAAAAAGTATCACATGATCTGTGATTAATCTATTCCTCTTTACCGACAAACGTCGCGTTATCGCTAATCTTTCTTCATTCTCGGATTCTTGGACTCGAGTTCACGGACCAGTCGCGGAACACTATCTCGTGATCTGTCAATGAATCGTTCCTCTTTGTCGGCACACGCGTTAAGACACCGCGAATCGTCGTTGATCCACGGATTCTTGGATCCTTGGACCCGAGTCCACGCCGAAGCACACTTTGAGAAGAGATCGACAGCTGCGAGACGTCGATTGGTCCGAGTGATACTCTCGCGTTGGACCAGGATGCGAGAGCTGGATCCAGGCTAAAGGCTTTTGTCTTCGTTCGTGTCGATACGCTTTCGAGACAGAAGAAGGGGATAGATAAGACTAGCAGTTCCAGACTCGGTGAAAATCGCGTCGAACGAGTAGTCACGTATAATACACGCTTCGGAGGCGAGCAGCCACGAAATGCAAATTGCTCGAGCGATTTGCATGCCGGCCTGGCAATGAGTACTTCGGAGATAACGCGCTGTTTAACCAACCGATACGTTCCTGTTTCTTGGTTAAACGAATTCGGTCGAATCAGGTCCGATGGATCATCGGACGAGGAGGAACGGGAGGATGGAATTTTACCATTCGTGGGACGAAAAGGAAAGACAAGAGGAGGGAAACTCGTTGCTGCGATGCCAGAGTCAGGTCCGATTCCTTTCTCCGCATCTTCGTTTCCTTTTAGAGGAACTATCGCGAACCAGTCGAATAAAACCGGTGCAAACGCCTCGGCGATTAGTGAGAATACGTTGAAATAAAATGGTTCCCCGATTTTTCGGTTTTATTATTACTCGACGAGTCCAAGTTGCAAAATTATTCTCCATTTTCGTTAAAAAATCGGCATCCCTTTTGCTAAAAATTAGAATGGCTAACCCACGAGAAAGAGCAAATTGTAAATTGTCCTATTATTATTGCTAATTATTATTAATCCTACTCGGCGATCATTGTATCCATCCTATTATAAGTAATTAAAAATTTGACTATTTCTCGACAATATGGTATCCTCGTACACGACCCTGAACAATTTTTTGGATGCACATGGGTGCGCGCTAGCTCGACGATGCTGACCTCCGATGCATCTATATTTAGACCCCGATTACAGGTCAGTAGTTCTAGTATTAAGCCGTATTTTTCGGTCGAATTCTCGAAACAGGAGAGAATCAAAGTGGAAAAAAAGGTACGTTCGTTCGAATTCCTCGAAACACGCGCGTCGTTCAGGGACGTCTGAAAGATGGTTCATTGGGGGGGTTCCAAGGAACGCGACCACGTGGAGGAACGTAAGTAAACGAATTAATTCGCGCGAATTTCTGTGGTCCTCATCAAATTATCTATTCCCTTAACAAAAATACGTCTCGCAAAAAGGAAAATAGACGGATTTAACAAAAATATAACAGCGAGTCTGTAAGTCGATCTCGGCTGAAATATAAAAGCTCTGTCTCCTATTCAAATATTCTCCCGTTTTCGATCCACGCGAGAATAGATCACCGATAGAAACGCGATTAGACCAATTATACATAAAAATTAACCTTCTTTCTTGAATTCCAGGAAGAAAGTTGATAGCTGGCTCGATCAAGTCCGCGATTCGAGAGGATTCTCAGTGTCGTCCCGTTTGATAAATCGAGAACATTAATTAAAGGTATTAGAGGTAGCATTGTCGGGATGTACTTTTGAGAAACAGCGCGCATTATCTCGAAAGAACGGGTCCTTTTGTTCCGGCCGCCCGAGGGATCTCGATTTTCCCTTTGCTGGCAGCCAAAGAAGCTTCCCAACGCGAAAGTAATTTATACCGATTTAAGCTTTCGCGTGGTTACCAGGCTTGCTTCGAGTTAGCGTGGAAAAGGGAAAAAGTCTTCTCGTTTGCACCCAGACACCGTGATTCGCGGTTAACGTTCCTCCGCGATGGCCAACGGAAGTGCTCGCTGCATCGCGTTCACCCTCGTCATGACAACGTCAAACCCGTCCAAGATTCGTCTATTAAGCACCGCTTAATGACTTCACTGGCGCCAATATCCGATCCCCGTTTTCTTCCTCCACGAGTAATTTCGTCTCGCAACTCGTGGAAAAATTCAGCTGAATATCCAGCTAAATATCGAGCTAAATATCGAGGCAAGATCCAAGTAAGGATTCGAGGTAAAAGCAACTCGATGCTCAGCTTCCCATAAATTTCCGTTAATTCAAATACGATCGAGATCGATCGAAACTGGAATCGGGAATAAGACGAGTATCGAGCGAAGCTGGGAAGCGGGAAAGGCGAGCCGGTACGCGCGCGCGATGGTTCTCCATCATCGACGACGCGGAAAAATCAACGAACCTGATACCCGTCTGCAATTTCGCCGGCAATTAATTAATATTTGCATTCGCTCGGACGTTCGGTTGATGCGCGCTCGCCGAGTGGAAACGGATAGACGCGGTCAATATTTTCCTGCGGATCCAGGAACCTGCGCCTCCGCTTCCCGCGAGCACGGTCGTTCTAGCGGGGTACTTGTACGACCGTACCGCGAGATCCAGGGGAAGAAAACGAGCCGGGATATCGCTTCCGACTGCCCTGATTCGTGGATTACATCGAAAGCGGTTTGAAGCAGTTTGAGAGCGAGCGAGGATCGTCCTCGAGGTTAGAATGGTGAAAATTAGAGTTACGGGGGTGGTTCGAGAGGGGTCTACATCTCGAAGACGCCGAGACAAATGTGGTATATTCAGAGCGTCGTTGGAGGAACCTGCATCTTCTCCGAGCCAATGATCTCTCATATTTTACGGAACGTTTAAGCTTCGAGCGGAAAATTAGATGCGGGAGGTAAAAAGCGCGAGGATGTTACGCGCGTCCTCGTCCCGGATGGTTGGTCGAAGCGAATCACGAGTGAGACGCGTGGACCAACTGCGAGGTTATTAAGCCAACGTTAAAACTCTGCCGAATGTAATTAACGCGCGACGCGGAGTCGCGATTCGATTATCGACTGTGCTTGTTGTGTTCCGATTCGTTACCAGTTCTCTCGGAAAAATCAGCATCGAGAGACCCGATCGTTTGACCAAGCTACGCGTGTCTTCTGTTGTAAAAACGAGTAGCTAAGTAAGAGACCGAGGACTAAGTAAAAGTATAAGACGTAATTGATCGACTCACCACCCTCTTCTTTGGAGGAACCACTTGACGTTCCCTTTTGCAGGTCCGCGGAAGCGGGGAACACGAGTACCAATAGGAACAAAATCATCCAGGCGAACTGCTTCTGCCTGGTCCAGCGGATCGATCTCTCCAGCCTCGAGATCCACCGCACGACGCTGGAGACGTAGCTGCTGGAGGACGCGTCAGGCCTCAACCTGTCGCACTCCGTTATCCTGGAGGTAGCGACAGCGTGGTCCGCGTGAGGGACCAGAGGGCGTCGTTGCTCGCGTCTCGGGGCCCGATCGAAGCGTCCTTCCTCGGCCGTTCCGTCGAGCGTCGAGCAGTTGCGGCTTCTTCCGCGAAGGCGTTCGCAGAGGTCGCAAACGTTGCTTCTGTTTAGGCGACTCGACCAAGAGTGAGAACGCGTGGCGACGCAGCCTGACGAGCAATGGCAGTGACAGGACGCGGAGCTGGCGTCCGCGCTGGTGTCAGCCAGGCATGGGGTGGTGTCGGTTTCGGAAGAACGATCGTTCACGGGGTTGCTCGCGATCGAGAGACGCGACGAGCTCGACTCCTCGATAGCTGACGAGCTACCACCTAGTCTGCGAGTGCACCAGGTCGGCGACTCCATCGCGCTCGGGGGGTTCCTCGTTGACAACGTCCGAGAGACTTCCTCGACGACTGTCATCCCTTCGTGCCGACCTCTATCAGGGTCCTGCAGCCTACGATTCTAGGCAACGACGTTGCACAGCCTCTCCGAGATCTCTGGATGTCTCTTCCTGAACCCTCTCTAGCTAGCACTCAAACGGCTCCAGCGATCTTCATCTTCCTCGAACTCGATCCAGTCTTCTGGCTCTTCTCGGCAACTCGTCGACGATCTCGCGCGCTCTGTTCTCGAAGAAGAATGAAAGAGGCGGTGGACGAAGGTTCGAGGAAGATCGACGAGGCTCAGGACCAGTCGGGGACCCGTTCGGTCGATGGTGGAAGAGACATCTCTTCTCGCGCCGTTGCACAGCTGCCGTAGCTCTATCCCGTGCCGAGGATGAGCCGAATATCAGTCCGTTCTGTCGGAGAAACAACAACGATGGCTTCGCGGGCTGAATGGCGCCATCGATCGCGGCTTCCGAGTCGAACTCGATCACGGTCCGAGCCACAGGTCCTCGCTACCTGTCCCAGACCACGCAGTCGTATTCTCTCTCTCTCCTCTGCAACCTGCTATCCTCGGCTGTGTATCAGGTATCTATCGTTTTCGTCGACATGCGTCCAGTGCCTTCGTCTCTCGTTTCTTCACCGATGTACGCATCGATTAATATCCTGCAATCAGACAATCGTGATACATATATGATACCGGTATGATATATACGCGGAGCATACGCGCGATAACGCATGTCCGTTTAAGTTCCCTAGGACGTTCGATCGAGCAAAGCCGGTGTGGATGATATTTAACCGGAACCAGATGTACTTGACGGACAAAGTAAATACCAGGAAATAAACGATCGCGTGGATTTTACACGGCAGAGCGTCGATATTTAACCCGGAGGCTGCGATGCGATCGGCCGCCGCCCGGATAACGCGTGCCCTTCGTCGCGTTCATCAACCCCGAAGAATTCCCCGCGAGCCAATTTTTCTCCGTCTTCTCCGTACCTGGATCGCGGGTATCCGGGTGTTTTCGAGAAGAGGACCACCGTCGTTCGTCAGCTTTATTCGTAATTCGTTTCGATACGAAATTTATCTTGGCTCGCTTAGTTGCAGCGAACGCGTAAATCGCATGCATCGTTTAACACGGATTACGCGTCACGCCGAGCCGTATAATTTATGCGCGTTCGTGACAGTCACGAGTATAACCGATCACGATTCTTTCATTCAGCGGGAACGAGAAAAATGGAAAATTGCGATACTTCGAGCGGAATAATTCCTCTTCCTCTCTGCTTCGAAAATCATTATGGAAAACGCGAGACGATATTGCGCGAGAGGGAAAAACGAGAGGTTTCTATGCGCTCCTCGACGCGGAATGCGAAAAAGGTCACGCGTTCGGGGGTTGAAAGCTGCGAGGTGTTAAACGGGGGTGCTAAACGCGTTCCTAAATCGTCCAATCGCGTACGATCTCTCGTGAACCAACGCGGGAGGAGGTGAAGAAGGGACGAAGAAAGGGGTGAAGAAGGGGTGAGCGGAAACGCAAAGGGTGGTCGACGTAAGGCTCGCTCCGTGTCGCAATTACGATCGTTTCGGGAAACGACGTAGGACGTTGTTCTGAAAACGGGGTGCAGTAACGTTTCCGCGGATTTTCTAGCAACGACGTTCGCCACTAATGTAAACCACATAATTATCGCGAATAATTGGTAAAAAAGACGGGGGAAAAAGAAGAGAATATTCTGAATTAACCCTTTGACTGCCACGCCGAAATTACGTGTTTCGCTCAGGACGTCACGAGAGTGCACAGCTAGATGCAAGATTTGTTCTAATATTTTATTGATGGATGTTCTAATAAAAATTTTTGATTGTTCAATGGGGCACTTTTTATTTCAAAGTATCTTCTAATTAGCTTTTATACTCAAAATACACTAGTTGTCAATTTTCATTCAATTTTTACAATTATTGTATACAAGTAGCTCAAGCACTCCGGTCAGCTATGACCAACGTGGTGTCACAGGAGAAACCCCGGCAGTCAAAGTGTTAATTGACTTACACCACCTTCGAAATAAATAGTCTGTTGAGATCTTAAAGACACAAGTCGAGACATCTTACACTGAATCTCGATGTTAAAATCTTTTCTGATTACACACTAATGTATAATTGGTACGCGTCAGTCGGTCACCAGCCAAATTCCTTTGTTCAAACGACTCTGTGTCTATGGAATCGTTGTACAGCACACACCGACCGAGTTATCTATTATTAAAGTGTTGCCTCTTTATAATTAGCGTTCCTTTCTTTTCAACTCCGCTGCCATCCCAAATTCTATCATGGTTGTTGCAAGTCAGCTACGCCCATGCAACGACGACGACAGGCCTGTTAGAGGTTGCAGGTGTCGGTTTTGGGGGTCTAAAAGGGCCTGCTGTCCCTCGGAGCTCTTCGCTCTCAGATCAGGAACAGTATAGATACTTTATATATTGTGACACACAGTGGCATTAAGAAAGACTCTAGTATTTCATTTGTATATTGCATAAAGTGCATAAATTTCGCGTATATTAAACCTTTATAAATACAACTGCTGTATAACTGAATACGGTTACTTCCCTGCACGTTAATCATTTGGCTATTTCCTTCACGAAATTCCCTACAATAGTCAATATATTAAAATAGCAGCATAGGGCACTGAATACGCGTGAACGTGTTAAACCTCGTCTTTCATATTCGCATAAGTGTATATATTTCACCTACATTAAACTTTATATATCTATTACTATCCCTGCACGCTGAACGGTTTGATTTCATCCTAGAAATTCCAACGGAGAGGAAAGGGGAAAATTTCTTCTTTCACGAAGCAACGAGGAAGAAGAAGAAGAACAGCGTTCGGGCCCGCGAAATGAAAAGGCCGCGGGTGAGTCACGGAAAACGCGGATGCGTCGAGGCGGGAGAGACGGATGTATCCGAGAAGCCATAAATTCGGTTAAAATTGGAAAGGTGGTCGGATGCGATTCGAGGGCGCGATGGTGTGTGCGTCGGCTGGCAATATTCGCGAGAGAGAGCATCATCGTCGAGGAATGTTCGTTTGCGAAATTCGCAGAGCGGTGCTTTCCGTTACTCGGAGCCCTAACACGGGCCCTTCTCGCTGCGCAGCCACCCACTCCGCCACCCACACCGTCACCCACACCGCGGGTTACCCGACCCCTCTACTCTCCCTCGCAGTGGATCCCGCGATCTGCAACGATCCGCGGATCCCGCGGCCAGAGGGACAAAGATACACCTCGGTCTCGTTGCTACACCTAGCCACCTACCTACCTAGCTACCTACTAGAGAGGCACGAGGAGAACCTAGTTTACTTTTACTTTTGCAACGGTTTCTGGTCTGAAACTCAGCCGCCCGGCTGGTACGAGCGGGCATCGTTAGTTTAGAAGCGAGACGCAACGCTCGCTCCAAGTGGAATACTTAACGAGTTGGCTACCGAGCTAGCCACGTACTACTCCGTTCTAAGAATAGAGGAGCATACTTCAATGAACACGTCATCCATCGTCATTCATCGCGGCGAATTCAGGCCATCGGGCTTCGATCACGCTCGTTTCCCCTTTCGCCATTTCGGCGTCCCGCGCGCGGAAAACGCGCCGCGGATTCCGCGCTCCTCCGAGCCTCGCGACTGGAGCAGACGGGCTAATATTAGTTCCACTGGCCCGTGAAATCGTCGCTCTGTTTTCCCGACGTCGGTCCTCGGCTATATCGGAACCGGGCTTCTCTCTCGTCCTCGAGTCGAGTGCCGGAGCTCGTAAATTGATAATCGACCCGGGTTCGTCCATCTTCTACACAGCTATCCCGATGGTACGAGAGGAAAATTTCGATCGTCTCCCAGGATTCCGTGTCGCGATGGGCCCAGGGTTTCGCGAGTCACCGCTCGTTCGCCAGTGGCCGACCAACGCGGCGTTTTCTACTTTCCACCGGACCCGCCTCGAATGCCCATTCACCGCGAGCTGTTCTCACGATCTCGGATAATTGTCTACGGGCGATCGTGCAGAACGAACGGTAGCGGCGTCCTCTTTGCGTAAATTAGGCAGACGGGAAACGCGAACCAGACACGCATCCAACGAGATCCGCGTTCAACCCTCTCCCCGGTCAGCGGACAGGGCTTCTTTTCCCAAAGCGGATTTCCAATTTTCCCTCTGTTGAAAATAAGATACAACTTAACATGTTGAACGCCCAGAATAAACCGGTGGAGTTTCTCCCAGGGCCCAAATCCGAGACTCGGAGTGTAAACAGCGCGATTAGGAAGAACGACACAATGCAATGTGTCGTTAAAATGTAACCACAATCGTCAATCTATTAGAAGGATGTGCGTTCGGTGCTATGCAAAACAGAGGCAAATTCGCGAACGCCAGGATGCAGAAAAAAATGTGCATAAGACTACAACGTATTGTCCTGAGTGTCCACAGTTACCTCAATTATGTTTAAGATGTTTTAACGAATACCACCATAACTAATAAAATGTTATAATATTTTAAAAACAAATTTAAATATAAGTATATTTTTAATGTTTCTTTTTGTTTACTTTAGTTTGTTGTTACTTTCTGTTGTCTATACTAGTCATAATTGTGTTACAAATAAAATTACTATAAATTACTTCAAAAATCCTGTGTTAATTGCACGAAAAATAGTGTCACCCGTTTACGGGGCCCCCTGTGGAAACATAGCCGTCACCCATATTTGGCGTGGCCTTCAACGTCTTAACGTATCGAATGTACAAAAGTTAATCTATCAGGAGAAATAGATATATAGCGACCCATCATTCTCGTCCTCGCCACTAGATGAATTCCTTGTAATTGTTTTCCGTCGATAGAAAAACTTTTCAATTCCTACATATATAACTTCCCGACCTTCCAATAGTATCCCAGTGTCTAAGGCAGGGCCTATTAGGGTTGCCTTACCGATGAGTCCGCTAGCAGTCCCGGGACCAAACGCATCCCTTCCTTTTCCTATCGTCCCTGCTTCAAATTTCAATGAAATTTGAAAAACCGATCTTAATTAATATATCACATTTAAAATTACCCAATGATACGTGGGACGTCGAAATAAAATAATTCTACGTCTTAATTTGTATACGATTCCTTATTCACCGCTTTAAAAATATCCTCGACTTTATGACAGAAAGTCTTTGAAACGCTATTTTTCCGCAACGAGAAAATCGCCGAGTGCAGAGGGTTAAACTTAATATTCGTGTTTGATAATCTTTGTAATTAAATAAAGAATCGTTCTTATTGTTATTAAAATTTCATCGACCACTTATTATGGCAAAATTCAATAATGAAGTAAACTCTATATTCCAGGGGTGTGAGAGCGATCCCTTCCCCCTGTGTTCTGTCTTTTGTCACCAGTCTTCTGAAGACGACTTTTGACCTGCGAGGCCCTAAACAGGCCAATTCTAACCATTCGCCCGTTCAATAAAGATCTATACAGTTTTTCACAGTTTTCCACTGACTACTATTCCTTTGCGTTATAATCCCTTTAACACCACTAACATAGTTGCCATTATAATAATACATTTTCTTGAACCGTATGACTAAATCTACAACCCTGCAAAATTTCGATTAAATCAATGACCCGAAGGACTTGCAGTCTCCTTGCAAATCAAACTTCTGATTTTTCCACGAGGATTCAATATTTCGCTTCGTATTTCGTTTCCCCCGGCAATTCTCTCACATCGGTGAGAAAACAGAAGCGAACGGGTGATTCGGCCAGGTGAGCAGTAGTCGCAGCCTTAAGGACCTACCTAGCAGCCCGGATCCGCGTAATCTCGCGTGTTACTCGCCCGTTGCTCGCGCGGAACGCGATCGCGTGGCGCCAGCGCAGCGGTGCGAACGCTCGCGCATAATCGGGAAACCGCTTCAGGAGGAATCGGAGCAGCTGGGAAAACAAGACGACTGCGTTACGGACGCGTGCTTGCGAAACACCGTTCTGGTTACCATGACACTCGGGTTAAGTAACGTGATTCGATTGAAGGTGCATTTTTCTCGCTAACGAGCGATAATTGATTTATCGCGTATGAAGGGGTCAGCCGGGCCGTATACGCGGCAACACGCGCCCTGGTACCGAGCGATCCGCTCGATTAAATCTCCGCCGTCCCGTCCGCTCCGCGCGCGTCGCGCTCCTCGCGGCTCCGTGCGACCAGACGCGCGCCGACGGCGATCCACTCGCCGGGCCCCGACCGATCGTTAAATCCTCCACTTAAAATCGATCGATGCCCCGGCGCCGAATTTTTCCTCCGCGACGTGCAGGGTTCCGCGGGCCAGGGCCACGCAGCATCGCGGGACCCGTCTCTGACACGACGTTAACGCCACTCGTCCCTGCTTTACGCTCCTCGTTTCGACCCGGCATCGCCTACCCCTTCGACTTTGTATTCTTACGACCGTCGTATTTCTTCCTCGCGACAACCAAATCTACCGAGTGTCCTCGAAATTGCAACCAACGACCGCCATCTTGAAAGAACGATCCTCGGTTTCGGTCGAAAGCTCGCCACGGAATGCGGATTGACACGATCTCGAGGAACCACGTCGGTGGCACAAGTTGCCAATTAGTTATCGGCTATGACTACTCGGGAACTCGATTGGCGTTTCAAGCAGGTAACTATCCGGTCCTCGGATCAGGGAGATCAGCGAGGACGACGGGCGTCGGGAGGCAGGCAAACTGGATCGGCAGACTAGTCGCATAAAGTGAATTTTCGAATCGCCAACTGCGGCTCTTCGTGGGTACCCGAGGAATGCGAGAGGATCTCGAAATGGTCGAGAAGAAGTCGAAATTTGGAGTAAGGGGAGGAAAGTATCGTGACACTGAGTGGGCTGCCATACAATGTATGCATCCGGCCGTTCGCGTTGCGCGAAATGGTTTTTCGGTGCAGGGAATAAAACGAAGACTAACGTGTCCCGAAATATATAGCTCCTTGTACGTTTATACGTTCCAATTCCGCAGCTGACTGGGAGAAATCTCCCTAACCTTAGCCTATATACCGGGTGGCGCGATGTTTAGTCTGGATCACGATCTGTGCACCTGTTGTAGGCTACCTGAGAACGTTTACGCGTCTATTCATTATTCGGATCGACGTTTACGAGACTGACTCCGTTGCCAAGATCTATGCTTATCTGAACTCGTTATGCGACTATGTGGCGATTTTAGATAGACGACCGATTATTGACTTTTATATTTCGCGATGTGTGCTAGTTATCTGTGTCGTACGAATTTATTTAGTAGTGACGTACTGATGTCAGTTTAACGCGTTGACAGCTACTAGAGAACAATAATTCGCGCGATTTCTTTTTTGATATATTGTGACAGGACAAATAACAGGTGCCACTTGTCTAAGACTTCTATCTTGGCGTCAGAGTTACAGAAAATGACGCGAGGTGAAGGATATAAGGATAATGAGATATCCTTAAAATATAGGACCATTTTTCTTCACAATTTGCAGTTGCATTCAGACAGCAAAGCAACGAGCAACGTACACACTCCAAGACCCTTTTGCTCACTTGCTTCGTATCATTACCTTGCCCTATACGCGATCCTATCCACTATGCTAGTCTCATTATTAACCCCCGAATAGCCAATCATAGATGAGCGACGAGGGTTAATAAATATGTCTTCATTACAAATAAATCTGAACGCGATAACTCGTCAAAGCCTAGTTGCTAATGTATCCGACATATCGAATCGTCATTCCCCCATACCTATATTTTGCATAGGACCATAGACCTTCAACCCGTCTGCGTAAACAAATAAGGCAAAACTCTGTCAATGTTTATGTCCACATAGACGCACGCACACGCGCGAACGCTTGCCCCAAGCACGGCGCGCAAGGAACTAGAAAACAACTCGATTGTACTCGAAACACGTTCCACGTTGTTCTCTATTATCGATCGTTGTACAACATCCGACCGCGTGGGAAAACGCAGGGCTGGGTCCTCCGGGAAACGACCGGCTCGCTGGAACAAACTCGTACGACTCGTATTATATCTGGCCGGGCTTGGAAAAGGGGTTGGCCATCCAAGGCACGCATAATCACGGAACCCGTCACGGCGTCGAAACGCGGCCTCTGTCCCACGGGCCGGCCCCGACCACGCTTCTTAATCACGCTTTTATTCGCCGGCAAAGGAAAAACCCGCACGCGGAACGCGCGCCATTAACGCCGACGAACACGTCGCGAACAAACGCTCGTCTTCGCGAATGCTGTTTGCCTTTCCACCGGCTGACAGCCGAAATATTCGCGAGGGATGCAAATACAGGCACGCCGACAAGATGTCGCACGTCCACCCTGCTATTTGGCCGCCGTCGCACGTCCACCCCGCTATTTGGCCATCGTCGCACGTCCACCCCGCTATTTGGCCGCCACCGCGGACAAACGCCGCATGTATTCTTCGATCCCCGACGCTGGATCGTAATTTGACATAATTTTGCCTCGTTTACGTATTAAACGTCACATGGTGGTAATTTCTCTATTAAGATCTCCGGATTCCTCGAGCGGAAGTGCGAATGATTCTTGCGAACAACGTCATCGGGTATTTGTTACTCGGTGACTGATACTTCGAAGAAAACGTTTTAACCCTCTGGATGCTAACGGTGAACGTAGTCACTCAACGTCTGACACTCGCTGCGTACTAACGACGAGTGAAGTCATCCGACGTCTCGTGTCCGAGGTGTGTGCTAACGGTGATTGTAATCAATCAGAGTTTGACGGTTATCAACGGCGATTTCAATCGCGAAAATTTATCAGATTTTTGGCGAGATAGGTTATCTCGGACGAATAATGATGTTTTATGCACGGTGGCAAAAGTGTCACTGTCACGCGTTTGTATTGATTGTCTTTGGCATTGGGGATTCGATGCTCGTTGATCATTAATGAATTAATATCTCTTTCCTCTTCGTCCCCTTAAAAGAATAGCCTCGTAGTAATCTCTACGCTCGATCTTACGGTAATTCGACCGTGGTACGTTAAATGTCAAAGAGAAGTGGTCTGCCAAGAGGTCAAACGTATATACGAAATTCGAGGTTAGTTAAAATTTCCAATTTGGAAATCGGAAAATCGGTGTTTCCAACGTCCCGGTAGCATGACGAATAGTGGAAGACCTTAAAGACCACCCCTTCCAGTCGGTCTCCCCACGTTGTCGATTACACGTTGGAAAAACATTTCGTTGGGATTAGCCGTAGCGGAAACGGGCGATCTGCCGCGCTTTTGATCGGATCGGTGCGTCGCGATGCAGGGATCCCGCGGCCACGTACCTGTGTGCGTGCACCCGGCGCGTAGTCGGTGCATCGAGTGAAACGGAGAACGAGGAAGATGGATACATCGTTGGTCGCAGCGATGCGCTGGAGTGGGGGGTCGGCGAGGCAGAGTCGGGCGGCTGGAGGGGGAAGCGCGAGAGCGGCGTGGGGGTGGGGATAGGGGAAGGCGATCGACTCGCCGACGAGGCGGCGAGGGACGGAGTGGGGCGCGGTGGC
The DNA here is from genome assembly GCF_001483705.2 of Eufriesea mexicana. NCBI lineage: Eukaryota > Metazoa > Arthropoda > Insecta > Hymenoptera > Apidae > Eufriesea > Eufriesea mexicana. Next base: position 193,175 of record NW_016907952.1, on the reverse strand, counting down.
AAAGCGGGGTCGACGCGAGGGCACGGGGGTTGCACGGACTGAAAGGGGGAGGCAGTAGGCCGCAGGCTTCATTCACCACGCGGCTACGTTCTACTATGAAGTGTTTGTGTTCGCGTTTGCCGGTCCGTCGACACCGACCGTCCGACCTCCGTTTATCTCTCCCTCTCTCGCACCCGGCGCTTGCTCTCTCTCCTCTCTCTCTCTCTCTCTCTCTCCGTCGCTCGCCTTTGCGTATCACCTGTCACGCGCTCCGAACCGGAGACGAGGCTTCGTCTACGGTGGCGAGCTTCCCCCGCTCCAGAGAACGCGTATTTTCTTTATCGTTCCGAAACTCCGATATTATTATTACGCGTGTCTCGTTGGGGAATCCTCGAGGATCTCGCGATCGGGAATGTGATCCACGACGGCGAGGGCATTTAAAGCCGCGAATTCCATCGGCTGGTGTTCCGTAAAAATAGAAGTCGTCTAGGGTATCGGTTCAATGCACCGAAAACACGGTGCCCCGTACCGAATCGCAGCCGCGAAAGGAAGCGACAGGAGTAGAAGGAGAGGGGGAACAGGAAGGAGAAGAAGAGGAAGAAGGAGCGGTGCGTAGAAGAGAAAGAGGGGGCGATGGTGGAATTAGACGCAGGCCACGGGGTTCTCTTTCTTTCGAGCGCTACTACGTCGCATCGACTCCTCGACAGCGTCTTTTTCCAACGGCTCGATGCGTGGCTGGCTATTCGCGCACGACGGGCCGCGTCACGGCCGACTCTGAATGGCAGGGAAAAGACGGTCGATACTCTTTCTTCGTCGCGGAACGCGTTCCTCGCTTCACCCCTCTACCGTTCCGCGGGATTTCTTCTCGCGTATCGGTCCGAGACCCCTTCCTCGATTTAACGAGTCGAACCCTTGACCAATCGCCGGCGACGGCGTAGTAAGTGCACGGTACGTGCTACGCGCTGCATTCATGCGTTACCGCGTGCGTCGCGGCCGGGGTGTAGCACCGCGAGACACCGCGAGACACCACGAGACGCCACGACGATCGCGGCACGCTCTAGTCGCGTGTCGATTGCGTCCCTCCTAGTCTCTTCTTTTTTCCACCACTCGTCTCGTTTCGTCTGGCTCCGCTTCTCTCGCGGACTCCGCATTCGTGCACGCCGCTCCGGTCTATCTTGGAACGCAGCCGCGCTGCACACACCGACCCGTCTTCCTCGCCGTCGCACTATTTGCTTCGTTTGCCGATCCTCGCCGACTAGCGCGCGCGCTCTCTCGCTTTCTTCCACGTTTTTCGCGCCGCCTCGCCGCCTTCTCGTCTCCGCCGCTTCCTTTTCCAACGAAAACGAACGTATACCTACGCGCGCTGGATACGGAGAAGAAAGGCGAGACGCGTGGATCTCGAGAGTAAAATTTCGTGAAATTTTTCTACGTTGCATCGTAATCCGTTTCTACGCTCTTTTTTCTGCCGTGGAAAAATTGGAATCGCGTCGACGAGGGTTACGTTTCGTAGGAGACGAGTGACCGAATGAGGAAAGCGCGTCAGAGAGAGATACTTTTATTACGACTCGGTTGTTTTGAAAGCCAGAGTGCCGCGGGCGATAAAGGCGAAGCGTAATGAGATATAATGCCAGCCTCGAGTGGCGACAAACACGACCTCTCTATCGCTGTGCAAATAAAATTACGCCTTCTACGAAGGTGCGCGTGCGAAGAGGAACGCACGCGCTCTCCCGCCCCGAGTCCTCCCTTCGTCGAATTCCTCGCCCGCCCAGCGTCCATTATCTCGTCGAATCTTCCGCTTCCAATGCCCTCCGATGCCGGTTGCGAGTATCGACCGACTAACCAAAAACTCTCAACTTGCCATATCTCCCGCAACGACACCTGTTCGCGACGACACCTATTCCAGTCTCGACGCGGAGAAATACAGAGAGAAAGAGAAAGGGACGATGGAGGATTCGGCACCATCCAGGTGCACAAACGAAAAGAAGAAATCCTTCGAGCGTGGCGAGGTCGAAAGCCGTCGAAACCCGTCGAACCCCGTCGAAGGATCGATACCCGCGGCATGTCCTTGTGCACGGGAAAACGCAACGAGGTCGAGTAATTTTCGATACCGACGAGGCAGAGGCAGAGGCAGAGGCGGTGGTCGTCGCGGTCTCGGTGCGCGGCATGGTTTCGAAATTTCCAGACAGCTCTAAAGCGATACACGATATCCCGGTGCGTTGTCAATTCGAGCATCCGCGCGGACCGTGAACCGTGGAACGCGCCATTCCTCGCGTCCACGCCGCCTCGCTCGTTCAATGAACTCCCTGGCCGCTGTGGCGGCAGCGTGGCGCGGTGCGGCGCATCCGAAAGTTGCGCGATGCCACGTGAGAACCACTGGAACCGTGCGAAGCCGCCGACTCGAGGCGACTCGGCCGCGGTCGGCCGCGGTCGGCTGCCTCCGCCGCGTTTCGGCGAATTTCGGCTCGCTGACAGCAGTGCTCCGTTGCGGGAAGAATTCGAACGTCGCGTTCGTCGAGCGCGTGGCGCGCGCACGATCCTCGCCGGACGAGACAGACGAATAAATTAATTGCAATTTATACGGTCCCGGTACCGGCGACCGCGATGCAAATTCCAGGCTAGCCGGGGCTCTCTGCAGTCGTCTCGCCGATTGCCCCTACAACGCCGTTACATCCGCGGTGTGTCAGCGTGGATAGGTTATATTCTACGAACCGGAGAAGGAAATCCACCACGATACCTAACCGTGCGCCGCTTCGTCGCGTCTCATTCGTCGCCTCTTCCCCCCACTCCTTCGTCCTCGGGAATTTTCGTCGCGAGAGCGAGGTTCGGTGGAACGCTCGGGTAACGTCCGTTGCGTTCGACGATGAAAAAGCCGCATTCCCCGTATCGCTGCGCGACGACAGATTCGATCAGGTGGATGCGAAGCGAGTGCATTGAGAGTCACTGACGTGTAAGGGTGGCTGAGTGAACCAGGGCGTGGGTGGATTATGCGGGTGGTGGGAGAGCAGCAGGCGGGAGAAGCGAGGAAGTATGATACTACGCCGCAGTGTAAGGGGTGGTCGATCGATGCCGACCAAAACATTGCCACATGCCTAGCCAGCGCGAACGCTCTTCGACGCGTTCCGTAACCCAATTGTTCGCCTAGAATACGTTTTCTAAACGCGATTACGTGCACCGTGTCAGCGGTGGGCTCATTCGCACCTGCAGACCCCGTTAAACGATCTTTGGAATGGAAAAAAGCCGTTTACGTCTGCGCAGGGTTTCGTTCCCCGAATTTTCGCCTATTCTCGTGTCTTCGGACTCGTTGCATCGTCCCAAAGCGAAGGAACGCTTCGAAAATAACGACAAATTATTCAATTAACCGATTAACCGCTTTTCGATTCTCCGATAATATTTCCGCGTTCGACCGTCTCGCCGCGACCGCCATTTCGCCTCGCTGGTCCGTCCGACTGCGCCGATCACGTGACACCCTACGACGTAGTACCGACTAGAAACGAGTATCGCGAAGGAACGTGGCGCACCTGTCGCCAAAACAACCCCTTCCATCGGCCGTCTAGCCGGGCCTTAGCCTCACCGAACTCGACGAATTCGATAACGCTGCTGCTTAACTCCGTGACACGGAAAATTACGACGAGTGCAAAAGAACTGCGCGCGTTTCGACAGCTACCACGTGCTCGCTCGCGTCAATAGGGGACGATTAAAGAATCGTAGCGTCGAGCTTACGTAACCCGGTATCGACTGGATCGCGTTATTGTATCGACACGTGTCAAGGCGACGCTTGAAACAATATCCGGATAATGGAGAACGTTCTTAACATCCAGTGACCACGGAAACTCGCTGTCGCGCGTACGAAACGCAACGAGCATCCAAACGACCACCATAACGAAGCTTCATGGAATTTCGCCTACGGTATACCATCGTTCTCGGAAGGATTTTGCCAAATTGTCGCACCAATTAATACGTACCTACCGCGAGTACCGCGGTGAACTACAAAGTTATCTCGCTCTCGCTTGGCGTTATCGAGTGGTGGTGTCGATTTTTCAGTAACGGGCGCGATAGATTTCCCATGAAAAACGATAACCGCGTCACGGTTTCTCCGCGTGAAATTCGTGAACGCCAGATAGCGGGTACTACACGCGGAATCGAAGAATTGGCTACTGTTTCCGCGAGCAGATTTTCTGTGAAAAATTCGAAACGTAGACGGTCTCAGAATTATGATCGCGTGCACCGTTTTTTGATGATTAACAATTTTAACTCGAAACCGTGTGATGCTCACCTGCGCTGATAAAAGAAGCTGATTATATTCGTGTTATTTCATACAATCTTTGCGAATTCGGTAGTCCACACGTGTAATAACATAACGACATGTTTCATCGTATCCTTAAGGCGTATCTGACAAAGATTAATAGGTAAACATACGTACCGCGTATTGCGGGCCTGAGAAATCGATTTTCTTTTTACTTTTCGGAAATATAGCAGCAAACTAGTTAATTATTTCTATCCTGTCATATTTATTACACTTTTCGTAAGTTCCGAATCTATTATTATCAAACGTTTACGCGTCTTTGTACGTCGCGTCTCTTACATTATATCGTGTAAATGGGTCTTGGTCTGCTAATATTAACCCCTTGCACTACAATGATCGCGGGTGCAAAATTACGCTTAACGCCTCGTAACGCGACTGACATTCGAGTAAATTCCAAAAACTCTTGTAATTGCGTCACAAATAGAACAGAATAGAATAGAACAGAATAAACGCAAATTCTCCGAATAAACGAATAAACGAGTAAATTGGCGCGGAATTTGAAACGTCACCGAGTCGATCTCGCGGTTCACAGGATCCAGGACACGCCTAACTTCGGGAAAGGCGAAATTGCCGACGAGGAAGGATAGTCCTAATTAACCCGATAGATAGTATCGATCTCGAGGAGCAACGGCGAGGCTTTTAAAGAAAATCCGATCGACGGATTGTTGGAAAACACGGGTCCTGGCTCTCGCGGGATCGTTCGCGGGATCGATACGGAAGGATCGATACGGAATTATCGGACGAAACGCGCTTCATGGACGAGTACGGTAGTCTATTCGGCAAGCACGCGAGATCGCGAAGGCTATTACCGAGTATACATACCGGCGCGACACAGGCACGCGCACGGATAATTGGAATTGTCGTTCCGCGTACGCGAACCGAAGCATCCCCGTGCTTCTGGACTACACCGCGGGCCTCGAATCTTCCCGTACGTTCGTTTAATATCGCGTATAACAGCCAGTATCGGAAATATCCGTCTAACCTGTCTGTCTCCAGGTTTATGCGAAATAGGTGGTAACCCTTTCGTCGTTCCTCGTACCGCCAGAGACAGCTATGGTACTCGTTGGAAAGATAAGTTTAGTTCCATACGAAGGTCAATCTAGTATACAAAGTGTAAATAAATAGTTTATAATGCTTAGATTCCGAGAACGAATGTTGATATACACGATAAGAATTGGGAGTTCAGGCGAACTGCGTCACACTCGCTTCTTGACACTCGCGAGTCGGTCGGCATTCGAAGATAGATATACAAGAATTTAATAAGTAATAAAAGAATTTAAAAGAGAATATGTACATCGTAGTTGTTTTACAATTGTAAACCCAGAATACCAATAGTACTCGACGCTACAACTGAATACCAAGTGATTTGTAAACTCGAGCGGAAAAGAATTCACGTATCAATGACACAGTGACACGTACCATTTGGAAAGTATGCGTTATATTTTTGTATAACCCATCTAATCCTAGTGAAATCCTATGACCAATTTTCTGCAACATTTAGACACAAAGGAATGGCTACTGTGCATTCGAGAAAAGAAGGCACAGCGTGTTTACATCCGCACGGCTGATTAACTCCTCTAACTAGTCGAAAACAGTGACGAAGATCATCGGTCATTGTCAATGACAATAGCTGTCATTACCTGTCATCGTGGCTGTGTCAACGGAGTTAGCCGGTTGCGAGGATGTAAACACGCTGTGCCTTCTTTCCTCGAACGCACTATACCTGCCTAGCGAACCCTAGAAAATAATAAAAATTCGAAAAAATTCCCACGGAGTATCCAAACCCTCTGTATCGAGATTACTATATCGGGACGTAGATTTAGAAGTTTAGGACTAAGATCTCGACGAAGAATCGAGAATTGCGAGATAAAAGGAGGGCTCGGATTCGAGGAACGATAACGATTCGTTTGATCAGCGTGGATCTCGGCTGATCGACGCAGTCGGTGTTAATTAGAGAGCACAGAGGGTTAATTCGCGGGCCGGAGCGAGGATGGAAATAGTCGTCGCGGCCGGGAGACGCGTGTCCCGCTCGCGGCGGCTGCACGCGACGCGGCGCTCGCGGCTATCGCGAGAATTTCGCCGAAGAGGGTTCTGTTCCTTTCCACGGCGTATTAATAGACCCGCCTCTCTCCCTCTGTCGTGTTTTGTCGCGATACAAGGAAGCAAAGCATGCAAGCTCGTTCGGTACTTGCTGCACGTACGCAGACTCGCGTTCGAAGAAGCGGACGCGATATATGCGCGTCTAAATGGAGCACCGCCGCGCATAATCTACGCTCGTTCGAGAAATCAGCCGTGATTTAGTGCGCGCCGCCGATACGCTTCGTACGCTCGTTACACGCTCGCGATACGCGATATTTCCCTGCGCGTCGCGCACCGCACAGTTTCGACTACCGTGCCTTCCAATCACGCGATCCTGCGAAGAATTCCGCGCGCAGAACAAAGGGGAAGGGTCGTTCTTTTGGACCCACGATCGCCCATGCGAACGGAGCTTTAATCTTGCCGAGAAGAAAATCGGTTGTCAGAGGTACAAAACGATTCTTTCACGCTGTTTACGCGCACTTCCCCCCAGTGATCGTCAATCACCCACCGATCTACCGTTTGATCCGTCGTCATGGCAACTTGCAGAGACGGACTCGCGTTCTCGCGCGGTCCAGAGAGAGAATGCTCGGTGAAAATGGCACGGATATCGCGGAAAGGTCAAACGGAGTAATTAGAACGATCGAAAATCGATGGCGGAGCGGAGAACGGAGGATGAGCGTTTGGCGATCGGCGGGTCAAGCGGCTTATATGCGGGCAAATATCTGCGCATTGGAGGCCCGGCACTCCTCGACATCTATTTCTGCGAGTATCCCGAGGACCCGATGGATGGATGACGGATACTCGAAACGTCGCGATTACCGATTTCGTGCACTCTGAGGAACCGGTTGTCTAAGCTCCGAGAAACCTATCGTGGAACGTAAATTCGCGGGAAACGAATTTCGAAGATTCGTCCGATCTTAATTACGCAGTCTCACCAGCGACGCGGAAAGCTCGGGAAAGCTAAACGCTGGCTGGGAAACGGGGCTGGAGAACGCCGATCCCGACGTGGTTGATATCGACGGCTATCATCGCGGTGGAGGAAAAAACAGAGATAGAGAGAGAGAGAGAGAAAGAGAACGGCTAATATCCAATTATCTGGAAGCTGAGTCGGTGCATGGCGCGTCACCGAGACACGGCGAGAATCGCTAGACGAAGCGTAGCGGTTTACCGCTGTCCTCTCGGTCCCGTTCTCGTTCTGGTTCGAGTTTCGAGTACGAGTGACTCCTCGACGCGCGTGCATTGACCCCCTTCACCCTCGTCCTCACCCGCCGACGACATTCTCGTCCCGATCCCCTGACTCCGATCCCAGTTCCCCGTTCCATCGTCATCCCTCGAACCCGAGAGCTCGTGCCTTTCCACGCGTCCGCAAAACAGTCAACCTTCTGCGCGTCTCTCGCTCTCTCGCACCCCCATTGCCAGCTCTCTCTGTCCCTCTCCCGCGTGCGCCATCGCGTATACACAGAGTACGCCCTCGAAACAATACGCGTTAATAAATGCATCGCGAGGGATCGACGCGGTTCCGTGCGAACGCGTTACCGTTTTCCACGCTTTCACCAATCGCAGCCAGGGTCATCGAATAATCATCCGCCACGTTCCGATACTCCGACAGCAGCCGTCGAGTGTAACGGAGGGCGCGGAACGGTCGTCGATCGATGATTCCCTCAGGAGCAACGATCTTCCCACCTGTCCGCGCCGGCAACCTTCGATAGAGTACTCGCTGCGAGGTTAGCTTTCGCGGAGTTTAGGCGGGGCAGGAAGGACAGGTTGGCGCTCAGCGCGAATCACAACACTGCCACGCCGCCTTGTCTCGAAACACGCTTCCGCTCGCTGCGAACGACGCTCCGCGCTCGTCAAAACAACCCCCTGCGAGCGCCACGCGTCCCAAGCGTTCGCGACCGTGAAACGAACACGATGATATCGTCTTGGAGAATGTTTGGTGGACGGAAGGAGGAAAAATAGAGGGTCGAGTGAGATTCTTCCTACGTACTCGTGCTGCTACGACGTGGCAGGCCCAGGTGCCGATATCCCATAAGGCCTCGTGGTGGCCGCGAAGCGAAGGGTCGACGCACCACGGCGATGATCGCTGGATCGCGTGCACACGCACGTCGAGCCACGCTGCCTCGTGGCGCCACAGCGACAGTTGTACACACGACGCACTGACCGACACAACGACCGCGTATCCCGAGAGACTGACGGCGTTGACGATGGCAGCGATGACAGTGAGCTTCCCTTACGATCAACAACGACACAGTATATGGCGTAACAGCGAACGAGACACTGAAGTAAAGCAGCACGCGCCACCACCTTTTTGTAGGAGCGAACTGTGTACCCACGAACGCCGACTGTGCCGAGGGTTGAATGCGAACCAGCGGAGGGGTAAGAAAGTGCGCAGTAAGGAAAGGATGGGCTCCGCCCTCCACAGCCTCCACCCTCGCACCCATCCCCACCCCGGCCACTCGTCTACGCTCACCTATTGCCGCTCCTCCGGACAGACTTACGCTACCATCTGGAACCCCCCCGCCACTCGAGCCACCCCCGCGGCTTCCGTCACTTCCACCGGCAGCCTAATATTACGGCCCTGCGTAGCCGCCACACCGTGGGTGTTTTCTTTCCCCTAGCCCCACTCCCGCAGATCCCCCAACCTCGGCCGCTTCCGGCTTTTCCACCCTTCACAGTCCCTTTTTTCCTTCCAATAGCTCCGCTCTACTTCCGCTTTTCTCGCTGTCCACCATCAGTCTGCACGCGCGTGTGCACGCGTGTAGGCTGTCTACGCGAAGAGACGCGGAAGATCGAGGGGATTCTCGGTGCCATCGTCGAGTACCATATAGTAGGCTTCGACCTTTACCCGTGGAAAGGGTACACCTGGAATTAGCCCAGAGAACTTGGTATCGCGCGTGGTTTATGGAAAACACGCGAAAAACTCGGTTTCGACGATACCACGAGGTATATCTGTGATTGCAAAGACGCGTCGCGATTTCAAAAAGTTTCCGAGACCGTGCGCTAGGTTAGGTTATAAATTCTCGTTCCTTCGATTAAGTTTCCGTAAATAGATGAATCTATAAAACCCTATGGATCCTATAGATCGTGGGTGAAACTGGGTTTACCCGGATGATTCTGGATCTACGCGTCCCGCGAATTTCAGCAGTGGCGCGTCCACGTTAAAATACGTGGC